>NC_045970.1:0-112934 GCF_010909765.2 Amblyraja radiata
TTATAAATCGTTCTACAACAAATTTCATAAACAAGGATAACACTTTTTATTTCTGTCATTTATGGTAAGATTTACATAATTTATTGTTTTATGTGTGAGATATACATGGTGTTCAGAACAAAGACGGCAGTTCTTTGACAAGTACTCTGTAATTCCCTATAGGAGATCTTATCAACAAGTATTCTGGACCCACTGTCAACATCTGAAATTACAGTAAAATATCATATAGAATTAACATAAGAACAAATCTGATTATAACTACATAACTGCAGAATAGATGATATGTCACTTAATTGCAATTGTTTTCAGGGGTGGGGAGAGACATGTATATTGAAGGTGCATTTTTCCTCTAGTATGTCAATTTATGCCTACTGAATATATTCTGCATTCATGCCTACTATATTCTGTTGTGCTGAAGCAAAGCAAGAATTTCATTGTCCTATCTGGGACATATGACAATAAACTCTCTTGACTTGACTTGATTTATCTTAAATGTAAAAGAGCTTGCAATACCATGCATGCCTTACGATAAGAACAAAACCAAAAATGTACAGCAGTGTAAAAATTGATACATTTATTATTGTTTAAGAAGAAACTGCAGATGCTGGAATATCGAAGGTAGAAAAAAATGCTCCAGTATTTTTAGTCTACCTTTATTATTGTGCTAAGTCTAGATCTATAAAAGAAGACTTTCTAATAACTTGCTCATGTACCAAAAAATGTCTTATAATACATTGTCAGGATCATAAGAATAGATTTATATATGTTACAGTCATCATACATTAGGAAGGAAATTAAGGCTTTAATGTGTGCTGCACATGGCATGTCGTTGTTCCCTATAACTCTATTTATCATGTAATTTAAACACCATTGATCCGTGTACATTGTGTATATTTAACACCATTTATCATGTATTTTAAACACCATTGATCCGTGTACATTGTTTATATATATATTTTTTTTAAATAATTTTATTTATTAGAAGTAGTGTACATTACAATAATATGCCAAAAATATCATAATACATTTCCTGTACCACTTCATATTTTAAACTTTAAAAAACAGAAAAGTAAAGAGAGTGAAATAGGATAGTGTGTGAAAGAGTGAACAAAAGAGACCCTTACACATGAAAAATTCGAAAAAGAATTGAGAAGTAAGCCATAGAAAAGAAAAAGAGAAAAAGATATAATCTTTGGTTGCAGCCTCGTCTATGTCATTGTTGCTGCTGGCGGCTCATCACAGGCACGTAGACTGGCGGCTCATCACAGGTTTAGACTGGCGGCTCATCACAGGTCTAGACTGGCGGCTCATCACGGGTCTAGACTGGCGGCTCATCACAGACATGTAGACTGGCAGCTCATCCCAGGTCTAGACTGGCGGCTCATCACAGGCATGTAGACTGGCGGCTCATCACAGACATGTAGACTGGCGGCTCATCACAGACATGTAGACTGGCGGCTCATCACAGGCATGTAGACATAGAAACATAGAAACATAGAAAGTAGGTGCGAGAGTAGACCACCAGATCCCTCGAGCCCGCACCGCCATTCGCTCATGGCTGAACACTAAACAGACACACTTACCCACAAACAGTAGACACAAGACACAGAACACAAGACACTACCCTCCCCTTTATACCGCTATCACCCCTCTCCACCCCAAGAACCGCGTGATCTCCTGGGGGAGGCAAAAAAACGGATAAAAACCCAGGTCCAATTCGGGAAAAAAATCCGGGAAATTCCTCTCCGACCCCAATCCAGGCAATCGACACTTGTCCAGGAGATCACTCAGGTCTTACTATACTAACCATACCTAGGTCCATATCCCTGCCCTCTCCCCGTAGCCCCTTATCCCCTTGGCAGCTAAAAAACCATCTATTTTAGACTTAAATATATTTAACGTTTCTGCTTCCACTGCTCCCTGGGGCAGTGAATTCCATAAATTAACCACCCTCTGGGTGAAGAAGTTCTTCCTCATCTCAGTTTTAAAAGAGCCCCCCCTTATTCTGCAACTATGTCCCCTAGTTCTAGTTTCCCCGATCATTGGGAACATCCTCGGTGCATCCACCCGATCAAGGCCCCTCACGATCTTATATGTTTCAATGAGATCGCCTCTCATTCTTCTAAACTCCAAAGAGTAGAGTTCCAGCCTACTTAACCTTTCCTCATATGTCAATCCCCTCATTGCAGGAATTAATCTTGTAAACCTTAACCTGTAATCTTGTAAACCTGTAGACTGGCGGCTCATCACAGACATGTAGACTGGCGGCTCATCACAGGCATGTAGACTGGCGGCTCATCACAGGCATGTAGACTGGCGGCTCATCACAGGCATGTAGACTGGCGGCTCATCACAGGCATGTAGACTGGCGGCTCATCACAGGCATGTAGACTGGCGGCTCATCACAGGCATGTAGACTGGCGGCTCATCACAGGTCTAGACTGGCGGCTCATCACAGGCATGTAGACTGGCGGCTCATCACAGGCATGTAGACTCTGACACACACACTGATACATTTCATATACTTCATACATTCCTCACCCCTCCACGTTCTCCACAGATGCTGCCTGACCCTCTGAGTTATTCCAGCTCTTTGTACCTGTCCACGTTCTCCAGAGATGCTGCCTGACCCGCTGAGTTACTCCAGCACTTTATGTCCTTTTACACACCAGTTCACGGTGTCCACAACCACTCTCATCTCCTCACCCCTGCATCCCCCCCCCCTCCCTGCCCTCCTGCAGCCCCCATTGCTGGGGTTCCCACAGCTTGCACCCTCTGGGGATTTCACACACTGTGCCAGGGACAGATGGCAAAATGCCCCCCAGCAGTCAGCGCCACTCACCCCCAACCCCATCTCCCCGACCCCGTTTTAAAGCAGAGATGGACACATTCTTGATTAGAACGGGTGTCAAATGTTATGGGGAGGAGCCAGGAGAATGAGAATGGGATTAGGAGGCAAAGATCAGCCATGATTGACTGACGGAGTGGACTCGATGGGCCAAATGGCCTAATTCATCTATAACTTGTGAACTTACTGCCCAGTGCATGTTGTCCTCAGATCAGTTTCCAGCCCAGCAGAAAGTGCCCGGGATCGGCATGAAATGGTGCCAAACAGAAGCAGGGAAAGTGGAGATGAGATACACGGATGGATGTAAACTCCAGAATAATCCAGGTACAAACCGTCTCCTTATAAAGGGAGAGCCGGCAGACATGCCCAGTACTTGTTCCCACGGCGCAGAGCTCCCTCTGTGTGGCCCTGTGAACGATGCCCTTGAGTGTCTGAACCCACTATGCAGCTACATCAACGCAGTGGGACAGGCAGTATCTCTGGACACACTATGTAGCTACATCAACTCAGTGGGACAGGCAGCATCTCTGGACACACTATGTAGCTACATCAACTCAGTGGGACAGGCAGCATCTCTGGACCCACTATGTAGCTACATCAACTCAGTGGGACAGGCAGCATCTCTGGACCCACTATGCAGCTACATCAACTCAGTGGGACAGGCAGCATCTCTGGACACACTATGCAGCTACATCAACGCAGTGGGACAGGCAGCATCTCTGGACCCACTATGCATCAACTTAGTGGGACAGGCAGCATCTCTGGACCCACTATGTAGCTACATCAACGCAGTGGGACAGGCAGTATCTCTGGACACACTATGCAGCTACATCAACTCAGTGGGACAGGCAGCATCTCTGGAGAGAAGGAACGTGTAACGATTCTGGTCAAGACCCTTCTTTTCCAACTGGTTAGAGAGAATGGAAACGAGAGATATAGACGATGAGGTGGACATGAAGAACAATTAATTTCCTAATTTAAATGAACACTTTTTATTAATGGGTGGAGATTTCAACTGCTGTCTGAGTCCCACGATTGACAGATCTACATCTGATCATGTGCTTCCAAATAAATCAGCTAATTTTATTCATTCTTTTTTACTCAACTCGGGTATGTTAGAAATTTGGAGATTCTTACACCTAAATGACAAAGAATTTTCATTTTTCTCTCATGTATATTATAGTTATTCTAGAATCGACTATTTTATACTAGATTCTTGGCTAGTTCCATCGGTCACTGCATGTGAGTATGATGCAATTGCTATTTCTGATCACGCACCATTGAAACTATCAATCAAACTACCTGATTCCAAGTTTAGTGCTAAACAATGGCGATTTAATGCTACTTTGCTTCAAGACTTAAACTTTATTAATTTTATGAAAGATCAAATTGCTTTTTACTTTGTGACAAAATCTACTGAAGAGATATCCAATGGTGTAGTCTGGGATGCTTTTAATGCATATATTCGTGGACAAATTACCAAACACAAAAAGAAATACGTACATTGGCTGACGAGATTAAAGAAATTGATAAAAAATATTCAAAAGTTCCTAGTTTAGAGCTCTATAAGAATAGAGTTCAACTTTAATTGAGACATGATTTTTTATTAGTATCACTGATTGAGAACCAGTTACTTAAAACCAAAAGTCAATTTTATATACATGGCGAAAAATCTGGTAAATTACTCGCTAATCAATTGAAAGCAATGTCGGCCAAGCGTCAGATTACTAAAGTGAGTAAACGGGATGGTACAGTAACTGTAGACCATGACGAAATTAATAAATCCTTTCAGGAATTTTATTCCTCCCTATACCAATCAGATTGTCCTACTGATTCCAATATAATGCATGAGTTTTTGAAGAAACTGAACTTACCAAATTTAACATATAATGAATCTCTGTTGTTAGATGAACCCATCACGGAAGAAGAAATACAGAAGGCAATTTTTTCATTGAATTCAATGAAGATTTTATCACAAATTATCTCTGAAGATCAGACAGGTTTTATTAAAAATCTTTACTAATACTTTAACGTTAGGAGATGAATGAATGTTGTACATACAGCGTCTAATAAAACCCCAGAATGTGTCATCTCACGTGATGCCGAGAAGGTCTTTGATAGAGTAGGATGGGAATACTTATTCAATACTTATTTATCTCTTGGATCAAGCTGATATATCTTAGACCTCAGGCTTCTGTATTTACTAATAATCAGAGATCCCCTGTTTTCAGGCTCTTTCGAGGTACTAGACAGGGCTGTCCCTTGTCCTTTACTATTTGATATTGCTTTGGAACCTTTAGCCACTGCTATTAGGGAATCCCCTAATATTTTTGGTATTGTCCACGGGAATAAGACACATAAGCTATCTCTTTATGCAGATGATCTGTTATTATGTATTTCTCACCCTGAGAAATCTATTCTGGCAATAGTAGCATTATTTAATCAATGTAGTAGTTTGTCTGGTTATAAGCTAAAATCTTAGTAAGAGTGAGCTTTTTCCATTAAATAATCTTGTTTTGAATTATGGACATTTTCCATTTAGATTGACTACCAAAAGTTTTACTTATTTACGTATTAAGATCACGAAGAAACACAAGGATTTATTTAAAGCTAATTTTATGCCTTTAATTGACCATATTAAACATCAGTTTACTAAATGGTCACCAATGTCCTTATCCTTAATTGGCCGAGTCAATGCTATTAAAATGTTCATCTATATTACTAAAACTCTGTTTTCTGTGCTGCGGTTTCCGAGAGTACGACGCCACCTACGGCTGTCATTTTTGCCCACCTCGCTCAGAGCCCCCCTCCGCCACACGTGTGCCGAGGATCTTTCCCGTCGATGAAAATTGACAGAGATATTAATGTTTTTACAACATTCCCCATTCTCTCTGCTGCCCCTGCTGGAGGGAGGGGGAGGGACTATAAAACCAGGAAGTGGTGTGCCTCAATCAGTCTCTGCAAGTGGTGTGCCTCAATCAGTCTCTGCAAGTGGTGTGCCTCAATCAGAGCTTTGAATGACACTGACAAATGTCTCCAGCACTGTGAATACCCTTAATTTGGTTTGAAAATGAAAATATGGTTAGAGGTAAAAAAGCACTGCCTGCAAATGGTTGTTTGGGTTGAAGTAAAAAGGCACTCTCTCTCTCTCCCCCCCCCCCCCCCTCCTCCCTCCTCTCTCTCCCCTCACCACTCTCTCCCTATACCTCTCTCTCTCTCTCTCTCTCTCTTTCTCTCTCTCTCTCCCCTGTCTCTCTCCCTTTCTCTCTCACTCTCCCCTCCTCTCCCCCCCCCCTCTCGCCCCCCCTCCTGTCCCCCCTCTCCTCTCTCCCCCTCCATCTCCTCTCTATCCCCCCCTCCTCTCTCCCCCACCTCTCCTCTCTCCCCCCTCTCCTTTCTCCCCCCCTCCTCTCTCCCCCCTCTCCTCTCCCCCCTCTCCTCTTCCCCCCTCTCCTATCTCTCCCCCCCTCTCCTATCTCTCCCCCTCTCCTCTCTCTCCCCCTCCTCTCCCCCCTCCTCTCCCCCTCTCCTCTCTCCCCCCTCCTCTCTCCCCCCCTCCTCTCTCCCCCCTCTCCTCCTCTTTTACCCCTCCTCTCTCCCTCCCCTCTCCTCTCTCACTCCCCTCTCCTCTCCCCCCTCTCCCTTTCTCTCTCTCTCCCCCCCTCCTCTCCTCTCCCCCCTCTCCTCTTCCCCCCTTCTCCTCTTCCCCCCTTCTCCTCTTCCCCCCTTCTCCTCTTCCCCCCCTTCTCCTCTTCCCCCCCTCCCCTCTCCCCTCTCCCCTCTCCCCTCTCCCCTCTCCCCTCTGTCATCTCTCCCCTCTCATCTCTCCCCTCTCATCTCTCCCCTCTCCTCTCCTCTCTTCCCCTCTCCTCTCCCCCCCTCTCCTCTCCCCCCTCTCCTCACACCCCTCCCCTCTACCCCACTCCCCTCTCCTCTCCCCCCCTCTCCTCTCCCCCCTCTCCTCTCCCCCCCTCTCCTCACCCCCCTCCCCTCTACCCCTCCTCCCCTCTCCTCTCCCCCACCTCTCCTCTCCCCCCCTCCCCTCTCCCCCTCTCCCTTTCTCTCTCTCTCCCCCCCTCCCCTCCTCTCTCCCCCCCTCTCCTCTCTCCCCCCTCTCCTCTCCCCCCTCCCCTCTCCCCCCTCCCCTCTCCCCCCCTCCCCCTCTCTCCCCACTCCCCTCCCCCTCTCTCCCCACTCCCCTCCCCCTCTCCCCCCCCTCCTCTCCCCCTCCCCATCGTCTCCCCCCTCATCTCCCCCCCCCTCCCTCCTAAAAGGAGCAAATTAATAATATTAATATAATATCAAGGTGGGTAATTAGTGTGAGTGCGGGGGGGTGGGGGGGGGGGGGGTAGTTAGTGTGTGTGACGCTGCATGCCGCCCACAACTGCATGTTGGGCGAACAGACCCAACGGGTCTGCACTTGATCTAGTTTTACCTAAATTTCTGTATTTATTTCAGACGATACCAATTTTTATTGCCAATTCTTTCTTTGATATTATAGACTCCAAAATTTCTTCATGTATATGGCTGAATAAAAATCCCAGACTAGTTAAAAAATACTTCCAGAAATCAAAAAAAGATGGTGGTTTGGCACTGCCAAACCTTAGACTCTACTATTGGGCAGTCAATGTTCGTTATTTAACATTTTGGACAAAAGATTTAGAAGATACACAATGCCCAGGATGGATAAACCTAGAACGTGGTTCCTTACAAGGGCTATCATTGGCTTCTATTCTAGGGGCCTCGTTACCTTTTACAATTACGAGATTGAATAAGTATACGACTAACCCAATAATAAGACATACGTTCTGAATAATGTTTCAATTTCATAAGTTTTTTGGACTAAATGATTTTATCTTATCGAGTCCAATTTTATCCAATTTTCTCTTCCAACTGATCAAGTATTTTTGTTATGGAAGAGGAAGGGATTAGTAGCTTTTCCTGATTTGTTTTTGGAGGGTTGTTTTATGTCTTTCGAACAACTCTCCAATAAATATAGCTTACCTAATTCACATTTTTTTTGATATTTACAGATTAGACATTTTTTGAAGGCTACTCTACCATTTTTTCCGCTACCACATCAATCTGAAATTTTGGATTTTTTTTTACAGTTGAACCCTTATCAAAAAGGATTAATAATGACTATTTATGAGTTGATTTTCAAATTACAAATAGATACATTTGATAAAATTAACAATGGCTGGGAATGAGAACTCCAAATTTCTTTATAGAGAAATGGGAGAGGATTCTTCCATTAGTTAATACCTCTTCAATGTGTGCAAGACACGCTTTGATACAATTCAAGGTGTGTTCACAGAGCTCATATGTAAAAACATAAGTTAGCTTGTTTTTATGGTCATATAAATATTACCTGTGACAGATGTAACTCTGAAGTGGCCCCACTGACCCATATGGTTTGGTCCTGCCCTCTTTTGGAAAAATATTGGAAAGAAATTTTTGACACGGATGGGGGTGACAGCCTGCCCGGGGGTAGCGAGAGCGAACGGGCCTCCAGCACAGAGACCGGCCCTGTTGCTCCTGAAGGTAGGGACAAAAAGAAGAGGGCAATAGTAATTGGGGACTCTATTGTTTGGGGGTCGGATAGGCGATTCTGTGGACGCAGTCGGGAGACCAGGATGGTGGTCTGCCTCCCTGGTGCCAAGGTCTCGGACGTGTCTCAACGCGTCCAAGATATCCTGAAATCAGAGGGAGAGGAGCTGAGGTCATGGTACATATAGGTAAATGACATAGGTAAAAAAAGGGAAGAGATCCTGAAGGGAGGATTTAGGGAGTTGGGAGGAGAGTTAAGGAAAAGGACCAAAAAGGTAACAATCTCAGGATTACTGCCTGTGCCACGCGACAGTGAGAGTAGGAATGGAGCGAGGTGGAGGATAAATGCGTGACTGAAAGACTGGTGCAGAGGGCAGGGATTCAAGTTTCTGGATCATTGGGACTTCTTTTGGGGAAGGTGTGACCTGTACAGAAAGGATGGGTTGCACTTGAACCCGAGGGGGACTAATATCCTGGCGGGGAAATTTGCACAGGCTACTGGGGAGACTTTAAACTAGAATGGTTGGGGCGAGGGACTCAAATAGAGAAAGCTAGTAGACAGAATGGGAGGCAGGAAGCAGAAAAGGGAAGCACTCGGGCACAAGAGGAGAGAGAAAAAAAAAGGAAATAAACAGAGAATAAGAGGCGGGGGGTTTCTTAAATGTGCATATTTTAATGCTAGGAGCATTGTAAGAAAGGTGGATGAGCTTAGAGCCTGGATAGACACCTGGAAGTATGATGTTGTGGCGATCAGTGAAACATGGTTGCAGGAGGGCTGTGATTGGAAACTAAATATTCCAGGATTTCGTTGCTTCAGGTGTGATAGAATTGGAGGGGCAAGAGGTGGAGGTGTTGCATTACTAGTCAGGGAAGATATTACAGCAGTGCTTTGGCAGGATAGATTGGAGAGCTCATCTAGGGAGGCTATTTGGGTGGAACTGAGAAGTGGGAAAGGGGTAGCAACACTTATAGGGGTGTATTATAGACCGCCAAATGGGGAACGAGAATTGGAAGAGCAAATATGTAAGGAGATAGCAGATATTAGTAGTAAGCACAAAGTAGTGATTGTGGGAGATTTCAACTTTCCACACATAGACTGGGAAACACATTCGGTAAATGGGCTGGATGGTTTGGAGTTTGTAAAATGTGTGCAGGATAGTTTTTTGCAGCAATACATAGAGGTACCTACTAGAGGAGGGGCAGTGCTGGACCTCCTGTTAGGAAATGAGACGGGACAGGTGGCGGAGATATGCGTTGGGGAGCACTTCGGGTCCAGTGATCACAATACCATTAGTTTCAATATAATTATGGAGAGGGTCAGAACTGGACCTAGGGTTGAGATTTTTGATTGGAGAAAGGCTAACTTTGATGAGATGCGAAATGATTTAAAAGGAGTGAACTGGGACATTTTGTTTTATGGAAAGGATGTAGAAGAGAAATGGAGGACATTTAAAGGGGAAATTTTAAGAGTACAGAATCTTTATGTTCCTGTTCGGTTGAAAGGAAACAGTAAAAATTGGAAAGAGCCCTGGTTTTCAAGGGAAATTGGACATCTTGTTCGGAAAAAGAGGGAGATCTACAATAATTATAGGCAGCATGAAGTAAATGAGGTGCTTGAGGAGTATAAGGAATGTAAAAAGAATCTTAAGAAAGTAATTAGAAAAGCTAAAAGAAGACATGAGGTTGCTTTGGCAAGTAAGGTGAAAGTAAATCCAAAGGGTTTCTACAGCTATATTAATAGCAAAAAGATAACGAGGGATAAAATTTGTCCATTGGAGAGACAGAGTGGACAGCTATCTGCAGAGCCAAAAGAGATGGGGGAGATATTGAACAATTTATTTTCTTCGGTATTCACCAAGGAGACGGATATTGAATTATGTGAGGTAAGGGAAACTAGTAGAGTAGCTATGGATACTTAATGGAAATTAATGGAAAATTAATGGAAAAGATACTTAGAGATAATATATATACGCATCTGGATAAACAGGGTCTGATTAGGAACAGTCAACATGGATTTGTGCCTGGAAGGTCATGTTTGACTAATCCTCTTGAATTTTTTGAAGAGGTTACTAGGGAAATTGACGAGGGTAAAGCAGTGGATGTTGTCTATATGGACTTTAGTAAGGCCTTTGACAAGGTTCCTCATGGAAGGTTGGTTAAGAAGGTTCAACTGTTGGGTATAAATGCAGGAGTAGCAAGATGGATTCAACAGTGGCTGAATGGGAGAAGCCAGAGGGTAATGGTGGATGGTTGTTTGTCGGGTTGGAGGCAGGTGACTAGTGGGGTGCCTCAGGGATCGGTGTTGGGTCCTTTGTTGTTTGTCATGTACATCAATGATCTGGATGAAGGTGTGGTAAATTGGATTAGTAAGTATGCAGATGATACCAAGATAGGGGGTGTTGTGGATAATGAAGAGGATTTCCAAAGTCTACAGAGTGATTTAGGCCATTTGGAAGAATGGGCTGAAAGATGGCAGATGGAGTTTAATGCTGATAAATGTGAGGTGCTACACCTTGGCAGGACAAATCAAAATAGGATGTAATGTAATGTTAAAATTGTACAAGGCATTGGTGAGGCCAATTTTGGAGTATGGTGTACAATTTTGGTCGCCTAATTATAGGAAGGATGTCAACAAAATAGAGAGAGTTCAGAGGAGATTTACTAGAATGTTGCCTGGGTTTCAGCAACTACGTTACAGAGAAAGGTTGAACAAGTTAGGGCTTTATTCTTTGGAGCGCAGAAGGTTAAGAGGGGACTTGATAGAGGTCTTTAAAATGATGAGAGGGATAGACAGAGTTGACGTGGATAAGCTTTTCCCACTGAGAGTAGGGAAGATTTAAACAAGGGGACATGACTTGAGAATTAAGGGACAGAAGTTTAGGGGTAACATGAGCGGGAACTTCTTTACTCAGAGAGTGGTGGCTGTGTGGAATGAGCTTCCAGTGAAGGTGGTGGAGGCAGGTTCGTTTTTATCATTTAAAAATAAATTGGATAGTTATATGGACGGGAAAGGAATGGAGGGTTATGGTCTGAACGCAGGTGTATGGGACTAGGGGAGAATACGTGTTCGGCACGGACTAGAAGGGTCGAGATGGCCTGTTTCCGTGCTGTCATTGTTATATAGTTATATGGTTTATTCTCTGGAGCGCAGAAGGTTAAGGGGGGACTTGATAGAGGTCTTTAAAATGATGAGAGGGATAGACAGAGTTGATGTGGATCAGATTTTCCCTTTGAGAATAGGGAAGATTCAAACAAGAGGACATGACTTCAGAATTAAGGGACAGACGTTTAGGGGTAACATGAGGGGGAACTTCTTTACTCAGAGAGTGGTAGCGGTGTGGAATGAGCTTACAGTGAAAGTGGTGGAGGCAGGTTCGTTGGCATCAATTAAAAATAAATTGGATAGGCATATGGATGAGAAGGGAATGGAGGGTTATGGTATGAGTGCAGGCAGGTGGGACTAAGGGAAAAAAGTTGTTCGGCACGGACTTGTAGGGCCGAGATGGCCTGTTTCTGTGCTGTAATTGTTATATGGTTGTTATATGGTTATACGATTTCTGTAGTATTAGGTATAGATTTACAACCTCGTCCTATTACTCCAATTTTTGGGCTACCAATGTTAGATTCTATTCATTTGTCCCGCTCCGCCCATCGGTTGATTGCTTTTACCACATTAATCGCCAGAAGATCTATTCTATTTTAATGGAAAGACTCCAACCCTCCAACTACACTCCAGTGGTATTCTGAAACGATATAATATTTAAATTTAGAAAAAAAATCAGGAGTGACATTGTTGAACCCTTGGTTAAATTTGATAAGACTTGGGGAAAATTTATTGAGCACTTTCATACAACATAAATTGCTCCCTCTTTAACAGTTATAAAAATTATTTTACCTCTATAGTGTGGAACGGACTTGACGACAAACAGACATAAATTGTTGAAATTCTCAGTACAGATTCGGTTTTGCTTTGCTTTGTTTTTTTATTTATTTTATTTTTATTCTTATTTTATTGTTATAAATGTTTTTCCTTTAGTTTAGGAGGGTTTTGTTTTTTCCTTTTTTCTTTTTCTTTTTGTCTTTTTATCTTTGTGTTTTTTTTACATTTATAAGTTTCCTTTTAAAGATTGAACTATATTTACATAGAGACCGGGAGTCTATATTCATAGTGTATTTTGACACTGGTCTCATATTAGGTTATACCTGTTATTAATGTAATCCTGATCCCTAAGTATCAATATCATTGTTATGTTTATCATTATTCTTTTTGCTGTTTTTTTATGTTTTATTTTGGGGGGTTTTGGGGGGGAAAAAACAATAAAAAAGATTTTAAAAAAAAAGAGAAAGGAACATTCACAGACAGAGTTTAAAAGCAAGCTTTTCAGTCCACACCGATTTGGGTTTATTTCAATTGGAGTATTAGAAGCATCAAGCACATCATTCGAATAAACACAATCTTTCTATTCGGTTCTTATGAATGTTACTGGTCGTGTGAATTATCCAACTACAACAACAGGGTACTAAATATATATGTTTTATTAATCTACTGACCAACAATATTGTAAGTGGATTTGATTTCAATGAACCAACCCCTTTTACATGTTTTTCTCTCTGATTATCTACCTGTTTCTTCCCTTCTTTCACCCAATACATCAGGTGAAACTTTAATCGACACCCTCAGCCCAAGAGAGAGAAATAGTCATGAGTTGTTAATAGGGGGGTTGCACGTAAGGTCACTGGGTCATAGGGCTTGACGCACGGAGCCGCCAAATCCATCTGGAGGACATCCGTAACTTCCGGTATATGTTATTAATGTAAGAAACGCGTACATTCATCAGGGCTGCCAACTCTCACGCTTTGAGCGTGAGACTCACGCCCTCAAGCAAACTCTCACGCCGTCATGCTCATCAGAAATTTCTCACGCTCAGTGGTGAGAAATTTTGTGATCAACGAAAATGTCTAAACTCGGATAAACTGCATGGTCCGCTGGTGTTGGAGAGCCGGAGCTGCGGGAGGGATGGGAGAAGAACCAGAGAGGGAAGGGGAGAGAGTGAGAGGGGGAGACAGGGGAGAGTGAGGGAGTGAGCGGAGAGAGAGAGGGAGGGAGGAGAGGGGAAAGAGGGGGAGGGGAGAGATAGAGGGGGAGAGAGAGAGAGAGGGGGGGTTGAGAGGAGAGAGAGCTGAAGAGAGGGGGGAGAGAGAGAGAGTCTCTGTGTCGAATTTGCCCAGGTGACCGGCATGGATCAGGCTGCGGCTCGGTGCATCCTGGAGGACAACCAGTGGCTGCTGGAAGTAAGTACCAAGCACTGGGTACAAACGGTGGAAGGTAGTGGACTTCAAATGGGGGTGATTGGAGAAAGCATCCTGCTTGCCTGCTTGATTTTCACTTACTGTAACTGCAGGAAAAATGTTCCCGATGTTGGGGGCGTTCAGAACCATGGGTCACAGTTTAAGAATAAAGGGGGAGGGGGGGGGGGGTGCAGTTAGGACTGAGATGAGGACAAACTTTTTTCACGTAGAGAGTTTTGAATCTGAAATTCTCTGCCACAGAAGGCAGTGCAGGCCAATTCACTGGATGTTTTCAAGAGAGAGTTACATTTAGTTCTTGGGGCTAACGACATCAAGGGATATGGGTAAAAACAGGAAAGAGGTACTGATTTTAGATGAATAGCCATGATCATATTGAATGGCAATGCTGGCTCGAAGGGCCGAATGGCCGATTCCTGCACCTATTTTCTATGTTTCTATGCTTAAGTATATGGCAATAAAACTCGATCACTTGATTTTACTTCGGAGTCACGTGAGTGACTACGTGAAGAGCCCGCTCAGCACGCATGCGCGGCATTACGTTCAGCAGTACAACAGCGGCCGCATCGGGAGTCAGGCGCTCCCGCTACAGGTGAAAGAACGGCCCATCAGGTAAGCTCTGAGGTCAGGTTTTCTTTCACAGGGAGCCTTCTGCTTTCAGGCAGAGAAGAAAGGCTCTTGGACAAACCTGTTCCCCACTCGACTCCACGGAGGAGCGTTCCATCTGGGGGGGGGGGCAGCAACAAGGCGGTAGGACCGCTTACCCGGCGCTCTGCTATTTCCCGACACCGTGCCGAGCCCAGCCCGCTAGCGCCTGAGCAGCGGGCTGGAAGTAAAGCCACGGAAGAGGCGTCCGGCCGGTGGCTTCCGACTTATCGGACGGGGACGTCTCTCCACCCGCCTGTGGGAGAGACAGCCACCTGAGCCGCTTGGAGCGGCTCCTGGAGCAGGAGCTCGAGCGAGACGCGCTTCGTGAAGGGCGCTCTCGCAGGGGGAGTTCAGGCACTACCTCCACAGTGCCTTGTGCACTGCCCATTGCTTCCTCCTTACGCGAGGGTAGCTTTGGTAACCAGGACTGGGCTGGTCAAGAAGAGGGGACGATGGCTGACGATCTCGGGAGTATGCAAGGGGTGCAGGAACAGGAAGAGCTGCTAGGTGTGGTGGACCGCTACGTGGCAACCCCACGTGCAGGAGGCCGTTAAACCAGCGGCCAGCATTAACCACCTCTCCAACAAGCCCCTACAGGAGAGGTAGTCAATAAGGCCTTAGAAAACTGCAGCGGATCCTCAGGCTCCTGACGTCAGCCATCACATCGTTTGCTCGTTCCGTGGACAAATACGGAGATGACCACAACCTTCGTAAACAAATCATAAAATCTGCCATAAAATCCTAAATTTGCGGGGTTGTGCAAAACCCAGCCACTGAGCCAGACCCACTGCTCTTTGGCAAAAACCTCACAAAGCATATGAAGGATATGGAAGAGGCTTTAAAAAACTTTCGGTCTCATGAGGGCAGGCCCAGGACGAGCAAACCAAAAACAATAATTCCTAAGCAGCAGCACTCCATCGCGTCCATCAGTCGACGTCTACCATATGGGACTGGTGTAAAGCTCTATCCCCGGAAGTCTTTTTTAGACCAGGGCCCAGAGCGGACCCCATGGAAAATGCGCCACCCCCCAACATCACCGCCACGTCAGACAACGTGCAAGACTTGTTGGACCGGCAGGAAACAGAACAATACCCATAACCATGGAGGTAGGTGGATCTGGTTCCTAGCAGCATATAGAAAATAGGGGCTTAATACTAACAGGGGGGAGATTACACCTGTTTAAAGAAGCACGGGAGTCTATCACGAGTGATCAGTATATACTCAATGGCATTAGTGGATACAAAATACAATTCATACTAGAAAAATTGCCACCAGTTCAACATTCACCCCAGAGGGTATTTTCCCTCTCCGTTAAAGAAACGAGAGGGACAAGCTGAACTGGTGAGACTAATTACAAAGGGTATCATGGGAAAACATGAACCCTTGGAATTCGTATCAAATATTCGTCACTAAACCCCAAAAAGATGGTGGATGTCGCATCATTATTGACTTAACTTCACTAAATATGTTTGTTAAGTATATACATTTCAAAATGGAAACGGTTGTTACTGCCAAACAACTAATTTCCAAAGGATACTTCATGGCAAGCATTGATCTTAAAGATGTTTACTATTTAGTACCATTCACAAGGATCATCGCAGATACCTGAAATTTACCTGAATGGGGCAGCTATGGCAGTTTAAAGCGTTACCCAATGGATTCACATCAGCCCAAGATTATTCACCAAAATACTAAAACCAGCTCTGGCAATATTCAGAAGACAAAAACATATTGTCATGGCATATCTTGATGATATCTTAAATAATAGGCAAGACCATGGAATTAACTATGTTAGCTGTGTCAGCTACCAAACAGTTATTCAAAACCCTGGGATTGTCTTACATCCAGATACAATACAATACAATACAATTCAATTTATTGTCATTTGGACCCCTTGCGGTCCAAACGAAATGTCGTTTCTGCAGCCATACATTACAAAACAAAAAGACCCGAGACACAACACAGTTTACACAAACATCCATCACATCGTTGTGATGGAAGGCAAAAAAACACTTATCTCTTCATTGCACTCTCCCCCCCGATGTCAGAGTCCAAGTCAAAGCCCCCGGCTGGCGATGGCGATTGTCCCGCGGCCTTTAAAGCCACGCCGGGTGATGCAAGGTCGCGCACCGGGTCTTGGTGTTAGAGCCCCCGGCGTGCGCTCGCAAAGTCCCGCGGCCATTCCAAGCCGCGCGGGGCGATGGTGTAAGGCCCCGCTCAGGTGCTCTTCAACCCCGCAACTCGGGCGGGAGAAGTCGCCGTTGCGGAAGCCCCGAAAAGCGGTCACCCAGCAGGGACCCGCGGGCTCCCGGTGCCGCCGTCCGCCAAACCCGCAGTTGCAGCCTCCGAAGCTCTGGAGGTCGGGTGGCAGCAGCGGTCCACCACAGCTCCACCCGCTCCGGACTCGGCCAGCCCTGTGATGGTGAGTAGTCGGCAGCTCCGCAGCTGGAACCCCAGGTCGTTCCTGTTGGAGGCCGCTCCACGTTGCAGCCCCAACGACAACGGAGACCCGACAAAGAAAAGGTCGGGTCTCCCGTGCAGGGGAAATATTTTAAAGTTACCCCCTCCCCCCACCCCCCCCCCCACACACATACCCCAACAAAAAAAAGAACAAAAACTACATAAAAACGAGACAGAAAATAATAAAACACAGACGGACTGCAGAGGCCGCTGCTGACGAGAGTCGCGCCGCCCACCGAAGAGTCGCGCCGCCCACCGACTAATAACCGAGATAAATCTAAGTTGAAGCCATCCACAATCATGGACTACTTGGGCTTCACAATTAATTCAGGCTACGTGACTGTAACATTGCCAAGAGACAAAACAGTTGAATTGGCACAATCATGCAACAATTTAATGATTCGGACCTTTGCACTGTCAAAACTTACAAAGAGCAAAGGTACAGGCACCAAAACGACATACAGGTCATTATGATCGTGTCATAAAGTTACCCACTGAAGCAATATCAGAACTACAGTGGTGGGCAAAAAACGTTTGGCATAGTTTCAGCCCTATTATCATCACTAACCCTATGTTAGTTATCCAAACAGATGCCAGTGCTCAAGGCTGGGGAGCAACTAACTCTATATTCAGCACAAGTAGTAGATGGACTAACCCAGAGTCATCGTTACCACTTACACTGGGCATTAATTATCTAGAGATGTTGGGTGACTTTTATGGTTTAAAAGCATATGCACAAATATGCATCACTTGCATGTACGGTTACAAATAGATAATACTACGGTGGTAGCCAACATTAACCATATGGGCGGCATAAAATCGGTATCATGCGACAAGTTGGTTAACACAATTTGGCAATGGTGTGTCGAAAGACATATTTGGCTATCAGCAACTTACCTGCCAGGTAAGCTAAATACAGTGGCAGACACCAGGTCACGTAAATTTAATGACAACATCGAATGGATGTTAAACCCCAAAAAATTTGCAAAAGTTATCAAGCAATATGGCACGCCAGATATCGATTTATTTGCATCAAGGCTAAATCACCAGGTACCTATGTACGTCGCTTGGGAACCAGACCCTGAGCCAGCAGCGGTAGATGCGTTCGCGCTGGATTGGGGAAATTCTTCTTCTATGCATTTCCTCCCTTCTGCCTCATCAGTCGGGGACTACGCACAAAACAAATGGACTCTGCTTCAGGTATTTTGATAGTACCCGACTGGCCTACGCAGCCATGGTTCCCAATACTCCATGACATGGTTGTTGAAACTCCGATAGTATTCCCCAGTGACCCAGAGTTATTAACACACAGTGTCGGGCACAAGCCACCCGTGCCATGAAAAAATCAAACTCCTGGGTTGCAGATTCTGCACAAACCACTTCTGGGACTGGGATTATCAGAACAAACCGTCGACACCATGTCAGCATCCCTCCGAACATCCACTAAAAAACAGCACTTGTCCAGCATCAAAAAATGGGAGAAGTACTGCTTGGATGCAGGGACCACCTACTCAACTGCTACAGTTACCAACGTACTGGAATTCCTGGCGAACCTTCACCACGATGAAGGACTCGGCTACAGAGCCATCAACACAGCTAGAAGTGCCCTGCCTGTCTATTTAAAGCCAGCTCCAGGACAACAGGCCATGGGGTCCCACCCGCTGGTGGTCAAATTAATGAAGGGTATTTACAACTCTAACCCCCTAGACCAAGACATATATGGGATGTCAGTGTGGTCCTGACATACCTCAGGGGATGGCCACCAGCCAGATCCCTCAACCTGGAACAATCTATGCTCAAAACACTCATGTTGATGGCACTTGTATCTGCACAGAGGGTCCAGTCACTACACCTATTGCGACTGGACAGCATGCTCACAGCTCCAGACCAGATCTCTGTCGTTATCCAGGGACTGATCAAACAGAGCAGACCAGGAACACCTAATTCAGTCGTGGGATTCCGGGCTTACCCGCCAGAACCACGGTTATGTGCCATGACCCACCTACTATCCTACATAGACACAACCAAAAATATTCGAGGGAGATGAAAAGCCTTGTGGGTCAGTCATAAAAAACCTTATGGTCGGGTGACAAGCCAAACCATTGCGAGATGGCTCAAGCAGGTGCTAAAAGCTGCTGGGATAAACACTAACATGTACAAATCTCATTCCACCAGAGCAGCATCCACATCGACGGCTAAAAGAATGGACGTGCCTATAGACCACATCCTGGCTACAGCAGGATGGTCGGGGGAAAGACCGTTCAGAAATTTTATAATAAGCCGTTGGCAAAACCTGTTTTATTTGCAGAAAAGATTTTACAGACTGCAAATATTTAATTTAAGCCCAGGGGAGCAATTTAATTTCTTTGTTGTTATTGTTAAAAAATACCATTGTGTTTTTCTACAAACAGATTCATTGGTTGATTACGATAACACACTTCCTCCCTCAAGGACTTTGGCAGTGCGTGAAGTAATACCTGTTACACGGTTTGAAATCACAGAGCTTTGAAGTCTTCACGTAGTCACTCACGTGACTCCAAAGTAAAATAGTAAGATTAAACGAGAACTTACCAGTTTGAAGTTTGATCTGTATTTTATGAGAAGTTACGATGAGGGATTACGTGCCCTCCGCTCCCACCCTCAATAATATGGGTCAAACTGATAAACTGATGTCTCTTTTTCTTTACTATGTTTACTTCAATAACTGTGTCTATCTGTGATTCCACACCGCTGCTTTGAAGTATGCCGCGCATGCGTGCTGAGCGGGTTCTTCACGTAATCCCTCATCGCAACTCCTCATAAAATACAGATCAAACTTCAAACTGGTAAGTTCTCATTTAATCTTACAATTTTGAAGCATTCATGCATGGTGGAGGTATAATGTAGTCATAGAGTGATACAGTGTGAAAACAGGCCCTTCGACGCAACTTGCCCACACCCACCAACATGTCCCAGCTATGCTACCTGCTTTTGGTCCATACCTCCAAACCTGTCCGATCCATGTATCAGTCTAACTTTTTCTTAAATGTTGGAATGGTCCCTGCCTCAACTACCTCCTCTGGCAGCTTGTTCCATATACCCATCACCCTTTGTGTGGATAAAGTTACCTCTTAAAAAGTTACCTCTTAAAAATACTTCATACAAAAAACATTGAAATCATACACAATACAATTTATTTGTCACTTGAACCTCATACTACTACAGTGCACTAAAACATGATTTTAATACAGCAAATTTCAAAACGTTCCTACCCTTCTTCCACACCCTCTCCCCACTCGGTTGCTCCACTCCCTCACCGGGTACCCCCAAGGCCAGTGATCAGTGATCGCACAGCCTCCCCCCTTTCAGAAACGCTCCAATCCAATTTAAAGCATATATATTGCATTCAAGTGTAAGTTATAAGACTCGCTACAGTATGCACCATATTGCACAATTTCAAGCTGAAAACTGCAAATGTTCCGTACCAATGGGAGGGGGGCACCCCGGTCGCGATGCTCCCTCGGGCTTGGTCTCTCGCATAATTCTCACTCCCAACTCTCACGCAATGTTGGCAGTCCTGCTTTCATACCTGTTAAAAACCGCCAAAATGTTGCATTTATGCGCTGAAAAAAAATGTGGAAGTCGGGGCAAGTGAGAGACACGTACCCAACTTTAGAATTCCAAAAGTGAAGCGAAATGAAGGTAAAGAGAAGCGAGAGCTGAAGGGTCAATAGCAGCTAAAGTGCATGGTAAACGGACGTCACCAGGAATACAGTATGCGGTAGATGAGGTGACCGTGAACCTCCGCCTCATTTGGAAGGACGGCTGTGATCCCTGATGGAGAAGGTACTATGTTCAGTTCAGTTATTCAGTTTAGTTTATTGTCACGTGTACCGATCTACAGTGAAAAGCTCGTGTTGCGTGCTATCCAGTCAGCAGAAAATCAAGCCATTTCCAGTGTACAGGTATATGATGAGGGAAGAATGTTCAGGGCAAGGCAAAGCCAGCAAAGTCCGATCAAACTGTCCGGTTGTGGAAGGAGAATTCAGATGCCTGATAACAGCTGGGAAGAAATTGTCCCTGAATCTGGAGGCGTGCTTCTTACTAATGGAATGTACAGTTGTATCAAATCCTGTATTTCATTCCCTCACGGACCCCAGCAAATGTGCCAACCGCATTCGTCACCACCCTGCCCATCCCTGGTGCAATTTTCATGGAGCTGTGTGTCTGCATTCCAATATCTCTCTAGTCTGCTAAAAACAACACAGGGCGTGACTTTTTAATATGTATAATGTGCCCTGGCCTGTCTTAACAACTTGCATCACTTTTATCAGAGTCTTTAAACCGCCCATGACCCAGTTCATGAAAATCTTGTTCCATCCCAGATGAATGTATTTACTCTCCGAAACGTCACCATAGAAACGTAGAAACATTTTAACATAGAAAATAGTTGCAGGAGTAGGTCATTCGGTCCTTCGAGCAAACATCGCCATTAATTTGATCATGGCTGACCATCGAAAATTAGCACCCTGTTCCTGCTTTACAGACTAGGCATGTGTGCTGGGATTGGAGGGATTCACATCGGGGAGACATTACTGGGAGGTGGAGATGGCGGGGAATCAATGGTGGAGTCTGGGAGTCGCCGCAGAGTCTGTGGGGAGGACGACCTGACCCCGGAGACTGGAGTCTGGAGCATCGGGCGGTGGGATGACGAGTTTGATGCATTCACCTCCCATCCATCCCGTCTCCCCGCCTGTCCCATCCCCGGGAGGGTGGGAGTTTATCTCAGTTACATGTCCGGGACAGTTTCATTTTACGAAGCGGACACCAAGTCCCATCTCTACACCTTCACTGGGAATAAATTCACAGAGAAACTATCTTTTCTTCGGGACTTGTGATAAAAACTGGCTGAGAATCCGCTCCGGGTGTGTAAAAGGGCCGGGTCCCGGGACCGGCGTCAGGAGCGGGGCTCAGTGGCTGTGGGGCAGAAACCCGGTGGACAACAGGTCGGCGCTGAACGGTTCCCATTTAATCCCCAAATTCCGCGTCGTGAAACCCCAGTGAGCGCAGAAATAAAACCAGGGGGAATGTAAACGTGGGAAGAGTGAAATAAACAGCAACTGAAATCAGAGCTGTCTGTCGATCCGTTCATGTTAACCGCGTCAGGCAACGGAACAGAAATTACTTTTGTGAAAATATAAAGATTGAAACAATCTCCCTTCCCGCGGGTTCAGCAGCAGCCGTGGGCAGCGGGTCCTGAGCTCCGGGCTCCCCTGGGTCCTAAAGTCCACTGTCTCGTTTTGAAGGGTGCAAGCGCCGTCTGGCAAAATAAAAACCCGGTAAAAGTGACCATGTGGTGATGCAGAAAAAGAAGGGCGGATGATTTGGAAATTACTAAAGGAGGGGTAAGCTGAATGCCGAGAATACGAGGCAGAATGTTTGTTAATTACGTGAAAATATTGAATCTATCGTTGAGTCTTGAAGCCGTGGGGAGCCGTGCGAAGATGTAAGAAGGCAGGCTCGTTTTTATCATTTAAAAATAAATTGGATAGTTATATGGACGGGAAAGGAATGGAGGGTTATGGTCTGAATGCAGGTATATGGGACTATTGGAGAATACGTGTTCGGCACGGACTAGAAGGGTCGAGATGGCCTGTTTCCGTGCTGTAATTGTTATATGGTTATATGGTAACAGATTTTTATGTTCGTGAACCTCACTGACCAGCAGCGCAATGCACAATATTGATCGAGTACCAAAGGAACTAAAGCAATCCTGAAACTGATTGAATTAGGTTTAAACTAGCATCTGCAGTTCCTTCCTACACATCTTCACTGTTCATTCACATAAAGCCCAGCGGTATGACTATTGATTTGTGTAATTCCAAGTTACCCTTGATTTCCCTCTCTCTCCATCCCTCCTCCACCATAGACGTCTTTCTAGCTTCACTGTTTGTATCCCTTCATTATCACTTCTTCCACGGCCAACAATGGACCATTGTGGGCTCCACCTTTCTTGACACATCGGTGCCGGCTGTGATTTGTTCTGTATGTCTAGTTTCCCACTCAACTGACTTTCATTCTGAAGAAGTCTCAGTCTAATTCCACTTGTGGGCCCAGTCCAGAACAAGGGAGACCTGATCATATGTTGGAGCCTTAAGCACAGTACCTGAGTACTTAGGTACATAGTTACAGCGTGTTACCGAGTACTAATAAAGTTTAATCTAATTTAATCTAATCTAAATAACATTGATTACAAGGGGTGAAGCCAGCGAGTTTTGTCAAACAAAAGAATGTGGAAATCAGAACCGCTTTCACTGGAAGGTGAAACCCTTTCCACCCTGTGTGTGAGGTGTACATTCTAGATCTGGTTTTCTGCCACCTCGCAACGCAATGCTCTGTCCAAATCCCCCAGTTTTATGACAGAAAATATTACATTGAGCCGTTCTCAATCCATTGTTTCAATTTGTTCCCGGCCTGACAGGGATTCGTTGGATACTCAATTCGTTTTAGGTTTAGTTTTAGAAATACAGTATGGAAACAGACCCCGAGTCCGCGCTGACCAGCGATCCCCGCACATTAACACTATCCTAAACACACACAAGGGACAATTTACACTTAAACCATGCCAAGGAACGTACAAAACTGTACGTCTTTGGAGTGTGGGAGAAAACAGAAGATCTCGGAGAAATCCCATGCAGGTCACGGGGAGAACGTTCAAACTCCGTACAGACAGCACTCATAGTCGGGATCGAACCCGTCTCTCCTGCGCTGTACGGCAGCAACTCTACCGCTGCGCCATGGTGCCGCCCAAATTATTTGTGTTACCGTCATAATCCGGCACGTTTAATATCTAATCAGATCCCCACCCTTGAGTAATTCGCTGGAAGTAACCTGATCTCCCGGTTGCTAAACACTTAAATTCCCATTCCCACACTGACGTTTCTCTCTTCGGCCTCCTCCATTGTCAGAGTGTGGGTAAATGCAAATTGGAGGAACGGCATCTCATATTTCACTAGAGTAGCTTGCAGCCCAGTGCTGTAAATATTGAAGAAGGGGCTCGACCTGAAATGTCACCCATTCCTTCTCTCCAGAGATGCTGCCTGGCCCGCTGAGTTCCTCCAGCATTTTGTGCCTGTCTTCGGTTTAAACCAGCATCTGCAGTTGCTTCCTACTCGGGGTATTTCATCCTCACGCTGAGCGTTCGTTTGCCGTGTGCTGCAGCGAGTCTAGTGCTGAACGGACGGAGGGGGCGCTGCACTGTATTTCAATCTTTTAAAAAAAAATTTAGTTAGTCTAAAGTTTGTGTTGGGGGAAACTTTAACTTTTCTATGTGGGGGAGGGGGACAGGGTAAGGGGGAAACTGTTTCCCAGTCTCTTCCTGGCGGGGACGCGACTATTTCTCCGAGTCGCGTCCTCGCCTACCAGCTGGATCGGAGCGGCCTTTCCTGCCGGGGGCCGGGAACCGGACCAGGGCTGCTACAGCGGCGGCGCAGCGCTGGAGCCACCGGGGAGCGGGCGATGCCTACCTGGGTCACTGTTTGGAGCACCGGAGCGTTGGGCCGTTGCTCCAACTTCGTGGAGCTCTGGTGCGGAGAGCTTCCAATGCGGGCGGCGCTGAACAACATCGTGGAGTCCTGGGGCTCCTTGCAGAGGGTCTGCAGCAGCAGTCTCCACCCGGCGTGGCCTGTGGACTTTGGAAGCCGCCGACTCCGGTAGGAGGGGGCCGACTCTGGTGTCCACGCCGCTGAGGACGTCCCGCAGCCCCGACGTCGGACGTATTACCCCGGCGAGCGGTCCTGGACATCGGGCCGACGTAGCTGCAACTGCGGAGGGCTTGGGGAGGCCCTGACCACGAGGAACAGTGGAGGAAGAGACTGACTTTGGTGCCTTCCCACACAGTGGGAAACATTTGATTCTGCTGTGTGGGGATGTTTTATGTCAAATTCTATAGTGTGTTTTCTTTATACCCTTTCTGGCTTAATCCCTCCCTTCACCACCTCCAGTTTAAATTCCAGTTGGAATATTTTGGGCGACCCAAGAACCAAGAACACCCGCGATACTGCAGGAGTTCAGCGGAAGTGAAACTGCCACGAATCAGCATAGCATGAAAACAACAGCTTGAGAGTTTGAGGGAAGATCTAATTTGTCCCATCTGTTCAGACTTATTCACCAATCCGGTGTCACCAGACTGTGGCCACAACTTTTGCCGCTCCTGTATCACGCAGTTATGGGAACATGAAGATAGAAACTCCTGTCCGGAATGTAGAGAGGAGTTTGTGGACCGCAGCCTTGGCGAATCTGGCTGAGAAAGCTCGAACACTGAACCTGAATCTCAAAGAGAAGGAAAGTAAACTTCACAGCGAGAAACATCAGGAGGAACTGAAGCTGTTTTGTGAAACGGACAAGAAACTGATGTGTGTGGTTTGTGCAGCTGGACGGGAACACAAGTCTCACAGCTTCATGCCGGTAGATGAAGCTGTTGAAATCTACAAGGTAAAAAAAATCGGATTGTGATCCCTTCCCAATTTCATGACATTGCGTGTATCTGATTCTATTTTATTTTCACAACTCCAATCTAAGGCTGAGATCAAATCTTCCTTAGGATCTCTCACTCAAAATAAATTGGCCTTGGGCCAAATGGAACAGCAACAGAAGCAGAAGATTTGTGGAGTTCTGGTAAGTTCTCCTCCTTCCAAAGCCGAAATCTTGAGCAGCCTTATTATCCGTGTTGCAATGTAATAATATATAACAAACCATATAACAATTACAGCACGGAAACAGGCCATCTCGGCCCTACAAGTCCGTGCCGAACATCTTTTTTCCCTTAGTCCCACCTGCCTGCACTCATACCATAACCCTCCATTCCCTTCTCATCCATATGCCTATCCAATTTACTTTTAAATGATACCAACGAACCTGCCTCCACCACTTCCACTGGAAGCTCATTCCACACCGCTACCACTCTGAGTAAAGAAGTTCCCCCTCATGTTACCCCTAAACTTCTGTCCCTTAATTCTGAAGTAATGTCCTCTTGTTTGAATCTTCCCTATTCTCAAAGGGAAAAGCTGATCCACATCACCTCTGTCTATCCCTCTCATCATTTTAAAGACCTCTATCAAGTCCCCCCTTAACCTTCTGCGCTCCAGAGAATAAAGACCTAACTTATTCAACCTTTCTCTGTAACTTAGTTGTTGAAACCCAGGCAACATTCTAGTAAATCTCCTCTGTACTCTCTCTATTTTGTTGACATCCTTCCTATAATTAGGCGACCAAAATTGTACACCATACTCCAGATTTGGTCTCACCAATGCCTTGTACAATTTTAACATTACATCCCAGCTTCTATACTCAATGCTCTGATTTATAAAGGCTAGCATACCAAAAGCTTTCTTTACCACCCTATCTATATGAGATTCCACCTTCAAGGAACTATGCACGGTTATTCCCAGATCCCTCTGTTCAACTACATTCTTTAATTCCCTACCATTTACCATGTACGTGCTATTTTGATTTGTTCTGCCAAGGTGCAGCTCCTCACATTTATCAGCATTAAACTCCATCTGCCATCTTTCAGCCCATTCTTCCAAATGGCCTAAATCACTCTGTAGACTTTGGAAATCCTCTTCATTATCCACAACACCCCCTATCTTGGTATCATCTGCATACTTACTAATCCAATTTACCACACCTTCATCCAGATCATTGATGTACATGACAAACAACAAAGGACCCAACACCGATCCCTGAGGCACCCCACTAGTCACCTGCCTCCAACCCGACAAAGAACCATCCACCATTACCCTCTGGCTTCTCCCATTCAGCCACTGTTGAATCCATCTTGCTACTCCTGCATTTATACCCAACAGTTGAACCTTCTTAACCAACTTTCCATGAGGAACCTTGTCAAAGGCCTTACTAAAGTCCATATAGACAACATCCACTGCTTTACCCTCGTCAATTTCCCTAGTAACCTCTTCAAAAATTTCAAGAAGATTAGTAAAACATGACCTTCCAGGCACAAATCCATGCTGACTGTTCCTAATCAGACCCTGTTTATCCAGATGCTTATATATATAATCTCTAAGTATCTTTTCCATTAATTTGCCCACCACTGAAGTCAAACTAACAGGCCTATATTTGCTAGATTTACTCTTTGAACCCTTTTTAAACAATGGAACAACATGCGCAGTACGCCAATCCTCGGGGACTATTCCCGTTTCTAATGACATTTGAAATATTTCTGTCATAGCCCCGGCTATTTCTACACTAACTTCCCTCAATGTCCTAGGGAATATCCTGTCAGGACCTGGAGACTTATCCCCTTTTATATTTTTCAAAAGTGTCAGTACTTCTTTTACTTTGAAACTCATAGTATCCATAGCTACTCTACTAGTTTCCCTTACCTCACATAATTCAATATCCTTCTCCTTGGTGAATACCGAAGAAAATAAATTGTTCAATATCTCCCCCATCTCTTTTGGCTCTGCAGATAGCTGTCCACTCTGTCTCTCCAATGGACCAATTTTATCCCTCGTTTTCCTTTTACTATTAATATAGCTGTAGAAACCCTTTGGATTTACTTTCACCTTACTTGCCAAAGCAACCTCATGTCTTCTTTTAGCTTTTCTAATTTCTTTCTTAAGATTCTTTTTACATTCCTTATACTGCTCAAGCACCTCATTTACTTCATGCTGCCTATAATTATTGTAGATCTCCCTCTTTTTCCGAACAAGATGTCCAATTTCCCTTGAAAACCAGGGCTCTTTCCAATTTTTACTTTCCTTTCAACCGAACAGGAACATAAAGATTCTGTACTCTTAAAATTTCCCCTTTAAATGTCCTCCATTTCTCTTCTACATCCTTCCCATAAAACAAAATGTCCCAGTTCACTCCTTTTAAATCATTTTGCATCTCATCAAAGTTAGCCTTTCTCCAATCAAAAATTTCAACCCTAGGTCCAGTTCTGACCCTCTCCATAATTATATTGAAACTAATGGTATTGTGATCACTGGACCCGAAGTGCTCCCCAACGCATACCTCCGCCACCTGTCCCGTCTCATTTCCTAACAGGAGGTCCAACACTGCCCCTCCTCTAGTAGGTACCTCTATGTATTGCTACAAAAAACTATCCTGCACACATTTTACAAACAATATCTGTCTTTCCTTTGCCAGGAACAGTCACAGTTTCTGCAGTCCCACATCACGTCCCTTTTTGCTGAACTGCACCAGACTCTCGTCGATAAAGAACAACGCCTACTTAAATATCTCAGCGACGAGAAGACGATGATTCTAAATACAATGGAGAAAAATCTTCAAGAGATTCAAATGCATTTGAATCTTATGCAGCAGGAACTCCCAATTTTACAGAAACAACTGGATCAAGTAAATGGTGTGACATTACTCCAGGTGAGAGGTTACATATCACTTTAGTTCAATGATAATGCACAGTCACAGCCCGTTTACTAAAACGTTCTGTGTTCTTTCCACTGAAGGTCCTCTAAGATAAATTAAGAACCATTGCATAATTATGGCTTTGAGTTTTGGTCTTGTCACAAACAGATATGATTTCCTGATAAGCGTCTTAAGAAATGTCTTGCCAATATAAGATTCACATTCAAATCATGCATTTCATTTAATACGGTAAATGTAGCAATGTTACAAAATTTTGAGATTTTAAAAATCAAGTCTGTAATTTATCCCATCAGATAAAGCATAAAAATAAGTTTAATTTGACACCTAATTCACTTTCATATCTCAAGTATTTAAAAAGTTATGGCCATTTTCATACTCGGAAATTAGCATCTTGTTCCCTATTGATTTTCTATGGACATAACAAAAAAGCTGTGATCGTGAACAGTCAAAAGCCCATAACTTTCTTAAAAATTAAGAGAACTGAATGAAATTTTCAGTTATCATAGATTGAAGCATTCTGAAACAAATATAAAATAATCTTACTTGGATGACCTGAAATTAAAGCATATAATTAGTTAGTTACCTAATTGTAGCTAATTTCAGACTTCAATTACTAGATCTAAACATCTATCCATTTCTTAATAAATGATTAACATTTTTAAATAGCCTAAATGTCCAAATAATATTCACAAATAATTCACAATAAAACATGATTTTTAAATCTCATTTACATTAATTTATAGACCAAATGGAAGGAATTTAGTGCTCAATTGCTGTAAATAAATGCCCATTTAAATCAGCTTTCCAGTGGGTCCCCGTGGAACGCGCTGGTTTGGAACGTTCACATTGCGGTAGATTTGTGCCCCAAATGCCGAGAAAAATCCTGCGGGATATAATGGGCCCAAAATGAGCTGCTCGCAATATTAAACTATGTATAAAGGGATCTTTAGAAGCCCTTTTTAATGTAAAGATATACAGCCTAACTTCAGTTGTTTGCTTTATGAGACCCTGCGGTTGCTGGCGGTCGCGGGTTTAGAGATTGATTTTTAAACTACTATAACTATTATACGTGGCCTTTAAAACTAATAATAGCTTTTGCGACGGGGTCTTCCAGCGATTTTTCGTTAATAATTAACTAGGCTGAACATCTTCGATTTGAACAGCCTAGAGAAAATCGCGTTTTAAACCCGCCTCCGTCTAAACGGCGCCAAAATCGCGCACACCCGCAGCGACAGATTTTCAACGACGCTTCAGGTAGGCTTTGCAACATACCTAGTAAATGAGTTCAGTATTTGCAGTATTCCCCTTTATTTGCATCCTTTCAGTTATACCACAGTGTTCTTCTATTTTGCACGTTCTCCAATGGTTCTACATATAACCATATAATAATTACAGCACGGAAACAAGCCATCTCGGCCCTTCTAGTCCGTGCCGAACACTTATTCTCCCCTAGTCCCATCTAACTTCACTCAGACCATAACCCTCCATTCCTTTCCCGTTCATATACCTATCCAATTTATTTTTAAATGATAAAATCGAACCTGCCTCCACCACTTCCACTGGAAGCTCATTCCACACAGCTGCCACTCTCTGAGTAAAGAAGTTCCCCATCATGTTGCCCCTAAATTTCTGTCCCTTAATTCTGAAGTCATGTCCTCTTGTTTGAATCTTCCCTACTCTCAATGGGAAAAGCTTATCCACGTCAACTCTGTCTATCCCTCTTATAATTTTAAAGACCTCTATCAAGTCCCCCTTTAACCTTCTGCACTCCAAAGAATAAAGACCTAATTTGTTCAACCTTTCTCTGTAACTTAGTTGCTGAAACCCAGGCAACATTCTAGTAAATCTCCACTATATAACCATATAACCATATAACAATTACAGCACGGAAACAGGCCATCTCGACCCTTCTAGTCCGTGCCGAACACGTATTCTCCCCTAGTCCCATATACCTGCGCTCAGACCATAACCCTCCATTCCTTTCCCGTCCATATAACCATCCAATCCACTTTTAAATGATAACTAGACCAAGTGCAGACCCGTTGGGTCTGTTTCCCCAACGGCGTTTGCAGGTTGGGGGGGGGAGGGGGGGCTGTGGCATCACACTAACCTTAACCACCCCCCAAACACACAGGTGGGGGGAGGGGGGTTGAGAAGAGGGGAGGGAGGGGAGAGGAGGAGGAGGAAATGGGACAGATTTGGGAGAGAAAGGATCGCGGGGTAGGGGGTGAGAGAGGGGGATGGGGAGAGAGATGTGGGGGATGGGGGGGGAGAGGGAGGGAGGGGGAGAGTGGTGGGGGTAGAGAGGGGAAAGAGTGGGGAGGGAAACGAGGGGGAAGGGGGGAGAGAAGTGGAAGAGTGGGGAGGGAGGAGGAGAGGGGTAGGGGGAGTGATGGAAGAGGGACAGAGGGATAGGGGGGAGGGGGCAGGGGGAGAGAGGGAAGGGGGTGGGGGAGAGAGGGAAGGGGGTGGGGGAGGGAGGGAGAGGGGTGAGGAGAGGGAGAGGGGTGAGGAGAGGGAGAGGGGTGAGGAGAGAATGGGAAGAGAAGTGGAAGAGTGGAGAGGGAGGGGTAGAGGGGTAGTGGGAGTGGTGGAAGAGGGACGGGGGAGTGGTGGAAGAGGAACAGAGGTGTAGGAGGAAGGGGTGGGGGAGAGAGGAGAAGAGAGAGGGGTGGGGGAGGGAGAGGGGTGGGGTAAGGGGAGAGAAGTGGAAGAGTGGGGAGGGAGGGGTAGGGGGAGTGGTGGAAGAGGGACAGAGGGGTAGGGGTATGGGGCGGGGGGAGAGAGGGAAGGGGGTGGGGTAGAGAGGGAAGGGGGTGGGGGGAGAGGGATGGGTGGGAGAGGGAGAGAGGTGAGGAGAGGGAAACATAGAAACATAGAAATTAAGTGCAGGAGTAGGCCATTCGGCCCTTCGAGCCTGCACCACCATTCAATATGATCATGGCTGATCATCGAACTCACTATCCTGTACCTGCCTTCTCTCCATACCCCCTGATCCCTTTAGCCACAAGGGCCACATCTAACTCCCTCTTAAATATAGCCAATGAACTGGCCTCAACTACCTTCTGTGCCAGTGAATTCCAGGGATTCACCACTCTCTGTGTGAAAAATGTTTTTCTCATCTCGGTCCTAAAAGATTTACCCCTTATCCTTAAACTGTGACCCCTTGTCCTGCACTTCCCCAACATCTGGAACAATCTTCCTGCATCTAGCCTGTCCAACCTCTTAAGAATTTTGTAAGTTTCTATAAGATCCCCCCTCAATCTTCTAAAATCTAGCAAGTACAAGCCGAGTCTATCCAGTTTTATTCATATGAAAGTCCTGACATCCCAGAAATCAGTCTGGTGAACCTTCTCTGTACTCCCTCTATGGCAAGAATGTCTTTGAGCATTGGGCATTGTGACATCACACGATGGAACGTTCACCAGGGGCTGGGGCTGGGGCTGCTGCTATCGGTGAGAAGGCAGCTTTTTTTTTAATATTGGGGGGGGAGGAGAAGGATTTGATTAAAAATGTGTACATAAACATGACGAAATGTAATCAGGTGCGGATACTTTGAAAGAAAAGTGAAATCTCTACCGAAATGAAAAAGATCTCGGCGATTCTGCGTCTGGATTCGGCGTGGCAGGGAATCAAAGGAAGAAAGGCAGCCGTCCATGTAAATGGATCCATTCCGATTGGACATCTGCAAGCATTGGGCATTTTGACATCACACAATGGAACGAATCAAAAGGCAGAAAGGCAGCCGGACGGACGGCGGCAGCCACACAGTTTTAATATATAACTAGACCAAATGCAGACCCGTTGGGTCTGTTTCCCCAACGGCGTTTGTGGGGGGGGGGGGGGCGGGCTGCGGTATCACACTCACATTAACCACCCCCCCAAACACACAGGTGGGGGAGGGGGGGTGGGAAGAGGGGAGGGAGGGGAGAGGAGGAGGAGGTAACGGAACAGATTTGGGAGGGAAAGGAGAGCGGGATAGGGTTTGAGAGAGGGTGATGGGGAGAGAGATGTGGGGGAGGGGGAGGGGGGTGGGGGAGAGAGGGGAAAGAGTGGGGAGGGAAAGGGGGAGAGATGGAAGAGTGGGGAGGGAGGAGGAGGGGTACGGGGAGTGATGGAAGAGGGACAGAGCGGTAGGAGGAAGGGGGCAGGTGGAGAGAGGGAAGGAGGTGGGGTAAGGGAAGGGGGGTGGGGGAGAGAGGGATGGGTGGGAGAGGGAGAGGGGTGACGAGAGGGAAATATAGAAACATAGAAATTAAGTGCAGGAGTAGGCCATTTGGCCCTTTCAGCCTGCACTACCATTCAATATGATCATGGCTGATCATCCAACTCAGTATCCTGTACCTGCCTTCTCTCCATACCCCCTGATCCATTTAGCCACAAGGGCCACATCTAACTCCCTCTTAAATATAGCCAATGAACTGGCCTCAACTACCTTCTGTGGCAGAGAATTCCAGAGATTCACCACTCTCTGTGTGAAAAATGTTTTTCTCATCTCTGCCCTAAAGGATTTCCCCCTTATCTTTAAACTGTGACCCCTTGTTCTGGACGTCCCCAACATCTGGAACAATCTTCCTGCATCTAGCCTGTCCAACCCCTTAAGAATTTTGTAAGTTTCTATAAGATCCCCCCTCAATCTTCTAAAATCTAGCGTGTACAAGCCGAGTCTATCCAGTCTTTCTTCATATGAAAGTCCTGACATCCCAGGAATCAGTCTGGTGAACCTTTTCTGTACTCCCTCTATGGCAAGAATGTCTTTGAGCATTGGGCATTGTGACATCACACGATGGAACATTCACCAGAGGCTGGGGTTGCTTCTATGGGCGAGCAGGCAGTTTATTTTTAAATATTGGGTGGGGGGGAAGAAGGATTTGATTAAAAATGTGTACATAAACATGACGAAATGTAATCAGGAGTGGATACTTTGAAAGAAAAGTGAAATCTCTACCGAAATGGAAAAGATCTCGGTGATTCTGCGTCTGGTTTCGGCGTGGCAAGGAATCAATGGAAGAAAGTCGGCCGGCAGCCGGACTCCGGACACCGGACGTCAGCAGGCACACAGTTTTAATATATAATAGATAGATAACGAACCTGCCTCCACCACCTTCAGTGGAAGCTCATTCCACACAGCCACCACTCTCTGAGTAAAGAAGTTCCCCCTCATGTTACCCCTAAACTTCAGTCCCTTAATTCTCAAGTCATGTCCCCTTGTTTGCATTTTCCCTACTCTCAGTGGGAAAAGCTTATCCACGTCAACTCTGTCTATCCCTCTCATCATTTTAAAGACCTCTATCATGTCCCCCCTTAACCTTCTGCGCTCCAAAGAATAAAGCCCTAACTTGTTCAACCTTTCTCTGTAACTTAGTTGCTGAAACCAAGGCAACATTCTAGTAAATCTCCTCTGTACTCTCTCTAATTTGTTGACATCCTTCCTATAATTAGGCGACCAAAATTGTACACCATACTCCAGAATTGGCCTCACCAATGCCTTGTACAATTTTAACATTCCATCCCAACTTCTATACTCAATGCACTGATTTATAAAGGCAAGCACACCAAAAGCTTTCTTTACCACCCTATCTACATGAGATTCCACTTTCAGCGAACTGTGCACAGTTATTCCCAGATCCCTCTGTTCACCTGCATTCTTCAATTCCCTACCATTTACCATGTACGTCCATGTATTACCATGTACGTTAAACTCCATCTGCCATCTTTCAGCCCACTCTTCCAACTGGCATATATCTCTCTGTAGACTTTGAAAATCTACTTCATTATCCACAACACCACCTATCTTGGTATCATCTGCATATTTGCTAATCCAATTTACCACACCATCATCCAGATCATTTATGTACATGACAAACAACAGTGGACCCAACACAGATCCTTGTGGCACCCCACTAGTCATCGGCCTCCAACCTGACAAACAGCCATCCACCATTACTCTCTGGCATCTCCCATTAAGCCACTGTTGAATCCATCTTGCTACTCCACCATTAATGCCCAACAATTGAACCTTCTTAACCAACCTAGACAACATCCACTGCTTTACCCTCATCAATTTCCCGAGTAACCTCTTCAAAACATTCAAGAAGATTAGTCAAACATGACCTTCCAGGCACAAATCCATGTTGACGGTTCCTAATCAGACCCTGTTTATCCAGATGCTTAAATATATTATCTCTAAGTATCCTTTCCATTAATTTGCCCACCACTGACGTCAAACTTACAGGTGTATAATTGCTAGGTTTACTCTTAGACCCCTTTTTAAACAATTGAACAACATGCGCAGTACGCCAATCCTCCGGCACTATTCCCATTTCTAATGACAATTGAAATATTTCTGTCATAGCCCCTGCTATTTCTACACTAACTTCCCTCAATGTCCTAGGGAATATCCTGTCAGGGCCTGGAGACTTATCCAAGTTTATATTTTTCAAAAGTGTCAGTACTTCTTCTTCTTTGAATCTCATAGTTTCCATAGCTACTCTACTTGTTTCCCTTACCTCACATAATTCAATATCCTTCTCCTTGGTGAATACCGAAGAAAATAAATTGTTCAATTGCCCCATCTCTTTTGGCTCTGCAGATAGCTGTCCACTCTGACTCTCTAATGGACCAATTTTATCCCTCGTTATCCTTTTGCTATTAATATAGCTGTAGAAACCCTTTGGATTTACTTTCACCTTACTTGCCAAAGCAACCTCATATCTTCTTTTAGCTTTTCTAATTTCATTCTTAAGTTTCTTTTTACATTCTTGATACTCCTCAAGCACCTCATTTACTCCATGCTGCCTATAATTATTGTAGATCTCTCTCTTTTTCCGAACCAAGTGTCCAATTTCCCTTGAAAACCAGGGCTCTTTCCAATTTTTACTATTTGCTTTCAACCGAACAGGGACATAAAGATTCTGTACTCTTAAAATGTCATCTTTAAATGTCCTCCATTTCCCCTCCACATCTTTCCCATAAAACAAAATGTCCCAATTCACTCCTTTTAAATTATTTCGCATCTCCTCAAAGTTAGCCTTTCTCCAATCAAAAATCTCAACCCTAGGTCCAGTTCTGACCCTCTCTATAATTATATTGAAACTAATGGTATTGTGATCACTGGATCCGAACTGTTCTCCAACACATACCTCCGCCACCTGACCTATCTCATTTCCTAACAGGAGGTCCAGTAGGCACCTCTATGTATTGCTGCAAAAAAACCTATCCTGCACACATTTTACAAACTCCAAACCATCCAACCCATTTACAGAATGTGTTTCCCAGTCTATGTGTGGAAAATTGAAATCTCCCACAATCACTACCTTGTGCTTACTACTAATATAACCATATAACATATAACCATATAACAATTACAGCACGGAAACAGGCCATCTCGGCCCTACAAGTCCGTGCCGAACAATTATTTTCCCTTAATCCCACCTGCCTGCACTCATAACATAACCCTCCATTCCCTTCTCATCCATATGCCAATCCAATTTATTTTTAAATGATACCTACGAACCTGCCTCCACCACTTCCACTGGAAGCTCATTCCACACCGCTACCACTCTCTGAGTAAAGAAGTTCCCCCTCATGTTACCCCTAAACGTCTGTCCCTTAATTCTGAAGTCATGTCCTCTTGTTTGAATCTTCACTATTCTCAAAGGGAAAAGCTTGTCCACATCAACTCTGCCTATCCCTCTCATCATTTTAAAGACCTCTATCAAGTCCCCCCTTAACCTTCTGCGCTCCAGAGAATAAAGACCTAACTTATTCAACCTTTCTCTGTAACTTAGTTGTTGAAACCCAGGCAACATTCTAATAAATCTCCTCTGTACTCTCTCTATTTTGTTGACATCCTTCCTATAATTGGGCGACCAAAATTGTACACCATACTCCAGATTTGGTCTCACCAATGCCTTGTACAATTTTACATTACATCCCAGCTTCTATACTCAATGCTCTGATTTATAAAGGCTAGCATACCAAAAGCTTTCTTTACCACCCTGTCTATATGAGATTCCACCTTCAAGGAACTATGCACGGTTATTCCCAGATCCCTCTGTTCAACTGCATTCTTCAATTCCCTACCATTTACCATGTACGTCCTATTTTGATTTGTCCTGCCAAGGTGTAGCACCTCACATTTATCAGCATTAAACTCCATCTGCCATCTTTCAGCCCATTCTTCCAAATGGCCTAAATCACTCTGTAGACTTTGGAAATCCTCTTCATTATCCACAACACCCCCTATCTTGGTATCATCTGCATACTTACTAATCCAATTTACAATATCTGCGATCTCCTTACATATTTGCTCTTCCAATTCTCGTTTCCCATTAGGCGGTCTATAATACACCCCTACGTGTTGCTACACCTTTCCCATTTCTCAGTTCCACCCAAATAGCCTCCCTAGACGAGCCCTTTAATCTATCCTGCCAAAGCACTCCTGTAATATCTTCCCTGACAAGCAATGAAACACCTCCACCTCTTTCCCCTCCAATTCTATCACACCTGAAGCAACGAAATCCTGGAATATTTAGTTTCCAATCACAGCCCTCCTGCAACCATGTTTCACTGATCGCCACAACATCATACTTCCAGGTGTCAATCCAGGCTCAAAGCTCATCCACCTTTCTTACAATGCTCCTAACATTAAAATATACACATTTAAGAAACCCACCCCCTCGTATTATCTGCGTATTATCTTTTTCTTCTTTCTCCCCTACATTTTGTGTCCGAGTGCTACCCTTCTCTGCCACCTGCCTCACACACTGACTACTTGCTTTCCATATTTGAGTCCCTCCCCCCAACCGTTCTAATTTAAAGTCTCCGCAGTGACCTTTGCAAATCTCCCCGCCAGGTTATTGGTCCCCCTCGGGTTCAAGTGCGACCCATCCTTTTTGTACAGGTCACACCTTCCACAAAAGGGGTCCCAATGATCCAGAAACTTGAATCCCTGCCCTCTGCACCAGTCTTTCAGCCACGCATTTATTCTCCACCTCGCTCCATTCCTACTCTCACTGTCGCGTGGCACAGGCAGTATTCCCGAGATTGTTACCTTTGCGGTCCTTCTCTTTAACTCTCCTCCTAACTCCCTAAATTCTCCTTTCAGGACCTCTTCTCTTTTTCTACCTATGTCATTGGTACCTATATGTAGCACAACCTCGGGCTCCTCTCCCTCCCATTTCAGGATATCTTGGACACGTTTAGACACATCCCAGACCCTGGCACCAGGGAATCAAACTACCATCCGGGTCTCCCGACTGCGTCCACAGAATCGTCTGTCTGACCCTCTAACTATAGAGTCCCCTATTACTAATGCCCTCCTCTTCTTTTCCTTACCTTTCTGAGCAACAGGACCAGTCACTGTACCGGAGGCCCAGCCGATGTTGCTACCCCCAGGTAGGCTGTCCCCCCCAACAGTACTCAAACAGGAGTACTTATTGTCAAAAGTCTGAAGATGGGTTTCGGCCCGAAACGTTGCCTATTTCCTTCGCTCCATAGATGCTGCTGCACCCGCTGAGTTTCTCCAGCTTTTTTGTGTACTTATTGTCAAGTTGTACAGCCACCGGGGTACTCTCTAGTCCCTGCCTGTGCCCCTTGTCCCTCCTAACCGTGACCCACTTGTCTGCCTCCTGTGGTCTTGGAGTGATCACCTCTCTGTAACTCCTCTCAATGACTTCCTCGCTCTCCCTGACCAGATGGAGGTCATCGAGCTGCTGCTCCAGGTTCCTAATATGGTCCCTTAGGAGCCCCATCTCGACGCACCTGGCGCAGATGTGGACATCTGGAAGGCTATCAGATTCCTTGACCTCTCACATCTGACATCCAGAACAGTAAACTGCCCTGGCACTCATACTCCCCTCTTACCTAGGATACAATACAATACAAAGTACAATACAATACAATACAATACAAACTGCTGGAAGAAATCAGCAGGGATCTGACTCCCAATCAGCTGCTCCCTCTTGTCTGCTTCCACCAATCAGCGGCTTCCTCAAGCCCACTTGTTTTGAAATGCGAATGGTACGTTGCAGATTTCGGTTCTGCTCCTCCCTCTGCAACCGCTCCAACGGCTCTCGGGCCTCTGTAAGAAGCAAGCCCCGCGCTCGAGTTTAAATCCTACCGCTCGGGTGTAGCTCCTCCCTCTGCGACCGCTCCGATGACTCTCGGGCCTCTGAACATCTCGGACATCTTTACTGAACTTTCTTCTTGCTATCAGTGTGTCCACCGCCCTAATAGTTGGGGATTTCCGGCAGACTGTCAAACGATTTGGAGAGGACAATTACGGTGGCGCAGCGGTAGAGTTCCTGCCTTACAACGAATGCAGCACAGGAGACCCGGGTTCGATCCCAACTATGGGTGCTGTCTTTACGGAGTTTGTACGTTCTCCCCATGACCTGCGTGCGTTTTCTCCGAGATATTCGGTTTCCTCCCACACTACAACGACGTACAGATTTGTAGGTTAATTGGCTTGATAAATGTAAACATTGTCTCTAGTCGGTGTATGATAGTGTTAAAGTGTGCGGGGCTCGCTGGTAGGCGCGGACTCGGTGGGCCGAAGGGCCTGTTTCCGCGCGGTATCTCTAAACTAAACCTAACTAAAAGGTGGGAGGATGGTGGGTTAAGTGGTGGGGAGGGGGGATTCTGCTGTTGGAATGTGGAAGGTTGTCTCAATCAACTGAGATGTTGTATTTATTTCAGGCAGAAGCTGGTCACAAGCGAAGGTAGGATGTATTCTTTATTGAAACCCTGCACGATTTTGTGGAATAATTCACAAAGGTGTTGACGTTAATATTAAAACTAACTATCTAATATTCGCAGGGTTGGATGTGGGGAACATACATTGTCGGTAGCAGAAGGAGCTCTGCCGGTTGAAAAATTCCATCACCCGTTTTTGTTGAACATACCTTTGAGAAAAATGTTTGGCATCATTAAGCGAGGTAACATTGACACAAATTCATCCATTGCTACATACATATTAGATTTCTGTGTGCACCAATGAAATGCAAAGAAGACAAAACATAATGGAGATACGTGGAATTAGTTTAGATTAGTTTATTATTTTCACGTGTGCAGGGAAAAGCTTTTTTTTGGTAGATTAAATTAAATATTTATCCTAGTCCCAAAACAAACCTGCATGGAAACTGACTGTCAAATCGTCAGCGGGCGACGTCAGGTCCATGAACACAAGAACACAACACAACCTAAACTCACTTCATGAGGGAACCACACATCCTGTACATATTCACACTTCATAAATATTCGGTCACATGAATTCAAATCCCTGGGCAGCAGTGAAGCAACTTCAACCCATTCAATTAATTCACTGGGTATCCAAAGTTCATAAGGTTGTAGTGGATAGGAGCAGAATTAGGCCATTTGGCCCATCAGGTCTACTCCACCATTCAATCATGGCTGATCTATCTCTCCCTCCTAACCCCATTCTTCTGCCTTTTCCCCATAACCCCTGACATCCGTCCTAATCAAGGAGATCTATCTCTGCCTTAAAAAATGTCCATTGACTTGGCCTCTAGTGCCTTCTGTGGTAAAAATGTCTACAGATTTAACACCCTCTAACCAAAGAAATTCCTCCTCATCTACTTCCTAAAGAAACGCCCTTTAATTCTGAGGCTTCTGAGACTCTCCCACAAATGGAAACATCCTTTCGACATCCACTCTATCCACGCCTTTCACTATTCGATAAGTTTCAATGATGTCCCCCCCTTATCCCCCTAAACTCCAGCGAGTACAGGCCCAGTGCCTTCAAATATTCATGCCATTGGGTTGACTGTTATAACCATAACAATGCACTGATGTTACCAGTAATGTAAATCTGCGCCCTACACCCACTCAATGATACTTTCTATGTCACATGTGCAACTGCAGAGTGAAATTATTTTTGCATATTTACACATGCAGCCCCCCGCCATGTTTTAGCGCCATTTCCAAAGTCTGGTCCGCAAGCAGGCACTTTCTACCGGAGCAGTTCCCAATCCAGGCAAATCCCAGGCTCCTGCAGTGCCTTCCTGTGTCACCTTCAACCAGTTTGGCCCGTGAACTGACATCCCTCTCCTTGCCCCGCCATCTTTTGGGTCCCAGGGCGCTTCCTGCAGCCAACCTTGAAGGCGTTGGATGCATTACTCCAAGTCTCCTTCCTGCCGGCCCTTGCTCCTCGCGTCCGAAGTCTCCACCGACTCAGTCCTCCCCCTCCTCTTTATCCTTTGCTCTCCCTCCCCGGGCCAGCATGGAGCATCAGGCCTATAGTCTCGTTGCTGGCTGACTGATCTGCCCTTTGTGACCCTCACAGTAATTGTGAAATGGCAACAGGGAGGCAGTGCATTAAGACTTGGTAGGCCATGATTAGTGTAGCAATGTTACAAAATTTTGAGATTTTAAAAATCAAGTCTGCAATTTATCCCATCAGATAAAGCATAAAAATAAGTTTAATTTGACACCTAATTCACTTTCATATCTCAAGTATTTAAAAAGTTATGGCCATTTTCATACTGGGAAATGAGCATCTTGTTCCCTATTGATTTTCTATGGACATAACAAAAAAGCTGTGATCGTGAACAGTCAAAAGCCCATAACTTTCTTAAAAATTAAGAGAACTGAATGAAATTTTCAGTTATCATAGATTGAAGCATTCTGAAACAAATATAAAATAATCTTACTTGGATGACCTGAAATTAAAGCATATAATTAGTTAGTTACCTAATTGTAGCTAATTTCAGACTTCAATTACTAGATCTAAACATCTATCCATTTCTTAATAAATGATTAACATTTTTAAATAGCCTAAATGTCCAAATAATATTCACAAATAATTCACAATAAAACATGATTTTAAAATCTCATTTACATTAATTTATAGGCCAAATGGAAGGAATTTAGTGTTTAATTGCTGTAAATAAATGCCCATTTAAATCAGCTTTCCAGTGGGTTCCTGTGGAACGCGCTGGTTTAGAACGTTCACATTGCGGTAGATTTGTGCCCCCAAATGCCGAGAAAAATACTGCGGGATATAATGGGCCCAAATTGAGCTACTCGCAATATTAAACTTTGTATAAAGGGATCTTTAGAAGCCCTTTTTAATGTAAAAATATACAGCATACCTTCTGCTATTTGCTTTATGAGACCCTGCGGTTGCTGGCGGTCGCGGGTTTAGAGATTGATTTTTAAACTACTATAACTATTATTCAAGGCCTTTAAACCTAATAATAGCTTTTGCGACGGGGTCTTCCAGCGATTTTTCGTTAATAATTAACTAGGCTGAACATTTTCGATTGGAACAGCTTAGAGAAAATCGCGTTTTAAACCCGCCCCCTCTAAACGGCGCCAAAATCGCGCACACCCGCAGCGACAGATTTTCAACGACGCTTCAGGTAGGCTTTGCAACATACCTAATTAGTGTGTAGAAAGGAACTGCTGATGCTGGTTTATAGCGAAGGTTTACACAAAGTGCTGGAGTAACTCAGCGGGAAGGGGCAGCACTGAGTCCGAAGAAGGGTCCCGACCTGAAATCTCACTCATCCTTTTGTTCCAGAGATGCTGCCTAATCCACTTTGTACTTATCATCATACACTAATTAATATTGACTACGCACCAAATTCAGTAAATATCAATATTCATAAAATGCCCAGCCCTGTCTGCCTTGCAAATTTCCCTCACAGATGTGGTCAAGGAGGATTTTGGGTAAAGCTGCCATGAGTATACTCTGGAGTTGAGAAGGATGAGAGGGTTCTTATTGAAACATATAAGATTATTAAGGGTTTGGGCACGCTAGCGGAAGGAAACATGTTCCAGATGTTGGGGCAGTCCAGAACCAGGGGCCACAGTTTAAGAATAAGTGGTAAGCCATTTAGAACGGAGATAAGGAAAAAAAATTTCACCCAGAGAGTTGTGAGTCTGTCGGTGGATGCCGGTTCTCTGGAAACTTTCAAGAAATAGCTAGATAGGACTCTTGAAGGTAGCGGAGTTAGGGGATATGGGGAGAAGGCAAGAACGGGGTACTGATTGTGGATGATCAGCTATGATCACATTGAATGGCGGTGCAGGCTCGAAGGGCCGAATGGCCTCCTCCTGCACCTATTATCTATTGTCTATTGTGATGGCCATCTGGCTATTTCCTCCACACACGCTGCCTGACACGCTGAGTTCCTCAAATACTATGTTTTATGCTGAAGATTACAACACTACCATGTCACGGATCCCCGGGACATAACACTTATACACCATTTATAGAAACTAAAAGCTGGAATAACTCAGCGGGAGAGGCAGTATCTCTGGAGAGAAGGATTGGGTGACGTTTTGGGTCGAAACCCTTCTTCAGTCTGAGAAATGCTGTCTGTCCCACTGAGTTACTCCAACTTTTTGTGTCTATCTTCGGTTTAAACCAGCATCTGCGGTTCCTTCCTACACATACCATTTATTATCTACACCCAGTTTCCAACAACCGTGTTTAACAAACATTGGTGTAATTTCTCATGTTTGCTTAGCAAATATTTGTTGGGCATAGAATTACATCTCGCTGCACTGTTAACCCACTAACCTGCTACTTACATTCCACTTATTGCACAGAGACGCAGAGCAACCCCACAAATCTCTACGTACATGTGATAATCATCTGCCCAGTTAGCATTACTCTAAGTTATAAAACACAAAGACAAATCCTTTAACCACCAAATGATTAATTGTAAAGCCACAAGAAACTTGGAAATAGAACTGGTTAAAAGAATGGCATGCAAATGTAATTGAATTTGGGGAAGTGAATGCAATAATGTTTAACTGTATCTCCACCACCTCGATCAACTCGGACTTGGAGTTAACTACTTCTTTTTTTCACAAATACTGCCTGGCCCGCAGAGGTTTTTGTACCATTGTTTGCTTTTCTTTCAGGTTTGTGACATCCGCAGTATTTCTTCGATTTTCATAGGCACGTACAATAAACAATTATCGCAAAAGCATTGAAGAGAATATGAAGTGTGGGCAGATTCAGATTGTGACGGGGACATTTTCCTGGAGTCTTCTTGGGATATTAATCGAAATGACCCCGAGAAATAAAACGGATGCAATTATATTCATATTGTTTTGCTAGTTTTCATCATACAATGATTCGGAAGCCACAATTGACAGTAGATTAAGGCATATAACGCACCGTATAGGATATTCATGGTCAGTATTTTTATGATGTATGTAATTCTGTTACGATTTATAATCGATACGAAAATATGACAGAACTTTCATGAAGCCCAATGTAGTTAACATTTTCATGCATATATGTACACAAACTATTGTCATAAATGATGGAGTTGCTTAAAATACTGTGTGAGTGGAAGCAAATAATAAATGATGCCACAATGCAACTAAACTGGTTACTCACGTGTGATTCAATAATATAAAAATAAGTAGGTTAGTTTAGATAGATAGATAGATGTTTATTGGCCAAGTATTCACATACAAGGAATTTGCCTTGGTGCTCCGCCCACAAGTAACAACATGACATACAGTGCCAGTTACGAATGACTCAGAAAACACTAAACATTAATAATAATAAAACATTAATGATAAAACACCATTGATCAAGCATGCGAACCAACAAAATACCAGATAAAAGGGAGGCTACAGATTTTTGGCTGTTGACTAGTGGATAAAAACTGTTTTTATGTCTGACTGGCAGCTTTGACAATCCGGAGTCGCCTTCCAAAGGAAAGTGATTCAAAGAGTTTGTGGCCAGGGTGAGAGGGGTCAGAGATGATCTTGCCCGCTCGCTTCCTGGCCGTTGCAGTGTACAGTTCATCAATGGAGGAAAGGTTGCAGCCAATAACCTTCTCTGCTGATCGGACGATTCGCTGCAGCCTCCAGGTATCGTGCTTGGTGGCTGAACCAAACCAGACCATGATGGAGAAGGCGAGAATAAGAAAACAAAGCAGGTCCCACAAGACATCTTCTCCGTTCAATACAGCCACCCAGGATTTAAAGTTACTCCCATATTATTTATGTTTAAGAAAGAACTGCAGATGCTGGAAAAATCAAAGGTAGACAAAAATGCTGGAGAAACTCAGCGGGTGAGGCAGCATCTCTGGAGCAAAGGAATAGGTGACGTTTCGGGCCGAGACGCATCTTCACCTAAACGTCACCAATTCCTTCGCTCCATAAATGCTGCCTCACCCGCTGAGTTTCTCCAGAATTTTTGTCTACCTTCGATTTTTCCAACATCTGCAGTTGACGAACTTGCGCCGCGTAACTGCGCATGTCTTTGGATTACTTACTGTCACCATCTCCGGGTTGAAAGCAGCGCAGCAATGAAGTGCAATGGAGATCTCCAAAACGCAGTGCTGGAGGAACTCAGTCGGCTGGACAGCATCTGTGGAAGGAAAAGAACAGGGAGAGCTGAGGGAGAACTTCGCACAAAAATAAAGTACAATTCGAGGATTAAATGGGAGCTCTTCAATCTGGTTCCCAAACGTCACTGATACGTCGGTCCTCGGAACATAAACTAGGGAGCAGAAGTGCAAGTAGACTAAAGCCTCTCGTCTCTCATCACAGATGCTGCCTGACCTGCTGAGCATTTGCTGCTACTTCAGATTTTCAGCAGGGTTTTTTCATCGAAACTCAAAAAAAAGGGGAGAGTTTCTCCGTGAATTTATTCCCGCTGAAAGTGTGGCGGTGAAAATTGGTGCCCGCGCCGTAAAAAGAAACCGTCCCGGGCTCGTAGCTGAGGTAGACTCCCACATTCCCGGGGATTGGAACGGCGGGAAGGGGGAATGGTTGGGAGGCGTTTACATTGAAACTGTCGCCAGCTCTTTGGATGGTCCAGAATCCATTCACTGGCGTCAGGTCGACCCGGCTCTTCCTCTCCATGGACTCTGCGGCGACTCCCGGACCCCAACCCCCACCTCCCAATAGTGTCTCCCCAACCTGAATCCCACCCATCCCAGTACACACGGCCAGACAGTAAAACTCTTCCAGGTGTCCGGGAGTTTCCTTTGTCTCCTGGTCCATCTTTTTGGACTCTGAAGATCTTTCCTGGTCCGAGAACACTAACGCAATTATCAAAAAAGCTCATCAGCGCCTCTACTTCCTGAGAAGATTACGGAGAGTCGGTTTGTCAAGGAAGACTCTCTCTAACTTCTACAGGTGCACAATAGAGAGCATTCTGACCGATTGCATCGTGGCTTGGTTCGGCAATTTGAACGCCCTGGAGAGGAAAAGACTACAAAAAGTAGTAAACATTGCGCAGTCCATCATCGACTCTGACCTTCCTTCCATCGAGGGGATTTATCGCAGTCGCTGGCAGTATCATCAAAGACCCACACCATCCTGGCCACACACTCATCTCCCTGCTACCTTCAGGTAGAAGGTACAGGAGCCTGAAGACTGCAACAACCAGGTTCAGGAATAGCTACTTCCCCACAGCCAACAGGCTATTAAACCTGGCTCGGACAAAACTCTAATTATTAATAACCACTTTCTGTTATTTGCACTTTATCAGTATATTTATTCATGTGTGTATATATTTATATCATGGTATGTGGACACATTTATCTGTTTTGTAGTAAATGCCTACTATTTTCTGTGTGCTTAAGCAAAGCAAGAATTTAATTGTCCTATACAGGGACACATGACAATAAACTCACTTGAACTTGAACTTGAACTTGTGTCTAACTACGTGTTCCCAATTCATTGTTATCCAGGCTTATTTATTGTTTAAGGTGACTCTCTTTCTGCCCCATGAGAAACAGGTTGATGTTACAAGGATAGCCACAAAAACCTGGAGTGACTCAGCGGGTCAGACAGCATCTCTGGAGAAAAGGAACATGTGACATTTTGGGTCAAGGCCCTTCTTCAGACTGTTACAAGGATGCTTGGCTAAGGGACACGTTGAAATTTAGTGAGGAGAATGCAAAGGCTTTGTTGAGAAGGGCTGCATTCGAGTTTCCGCCTCAATGCGTTCTATGTAACAGCTCAACAAACATATTAATGCAGAGAATTGTCGACGCAGCCAAGACCATCACACAAACCACTCTCCCTTCCATTGGCTCACTTACACCTCATGCTGCCTCGGCAAGGCCACCAACATAATCAAGGACGAGTATCACCCCGGTCACTCCATCTTCTCCCCTCTCATCAGTCAAGAGGTACAGAAATGTGAAAACGCACACATCCAGATTCAGCGACAGTTTCTTTCCGGTTGGTATCAGGCAACTGAACCATCATATCAACAACTAGAGAGCGGCCCTGACCTGCCATCTACCTCATTGGAGACACGCTGACTATATTCAATCGGACGTTACTGGAGTTTATCTTGAACTAAACATTACCCCCTTGATCATGGACGGTTCGATTGTGATCATGAACTGTGTTTCCCCTGACTGGTTATCATGCAGCTAAAGCCTTTCACTGTACCTCGGTTCACGGGGCAATAAACTAAACTGAATAAACTACATATGAAGGGTGTATTATCCAAAGATGCCCCTGAATGGAATTGGTGCTTTATATATAGAATGTACAGAATACCTGATGATAGAAGTGAGAGTGCAGGAGTGAGATCGGCCGACTGACCAAATGGTGCCAGCACAACAATCTGGCTCTAAACATCAGGAAGACCAAGGAACTGATTGTGGACTTTAGTAGGGGAAGGATGAGGACCCACAATCATGTTTATATCAACGGAACGATGGTGGAAAGGTTCAATAACTTCAAATTCCTGGGCGTGCATATATCAGAAGATCTTTCCTGGACCCAGCACACCGATGCAGTTGGAAAGAAGGCACATCAGCGACTCTACCTCTTGAGAAGTATACAGAGATTCGGCATGTCGAAGAAGATAAGCTTCTCCAGGTGTACGGTATAGAGCATTCTGACTGGTTGCATCGTGGCCTGGTTCGGCAACTTGAACCTTCAAGAACCAAAAAGACTACAAAAAGATGTGACCACTGCCCAGTCCATCACTGGCTTTGACCTCCCCACTGTCGAAGGGATCTATCATAGTCGCTGCCTGAAAAAGGCAGCCAACGTCATCAAGGACCCACACCATCCTGGCCACACACGCATCTCACCATTGCCTTCAGGAAGAAGCCTGAGCTTGAAAACTGTAACGTCCAGGTTCAGGAAGAGCTACTTCCCCACAGCCATCAGGCTATTAAACACAACAACGAATAAGCTCTGAACTCTGAACTGCAAAATACTATATTACTAATTGTCATTTGCACTATATTTGTTATTTATTGAACTTTTCCCCCCGTTATGTACAATGTTTACATATTCACATATTCTGTTGTGCTGCAGCAAGTAAGAATGTCATTGTCCCGTCCGGGACATATGACAACAAAACACTCTCGACTCTTGACTTGATATCACGAATGTGCTCAACTATAGTTTAGTGTAGACACAGTGTAGAAACAGACCCTTCGGACCAGGCCGAACAGCGATCACCCTATACTAGTTCTATCCTGCACACTCGGGATAATGTACACAAGACAATTAACCTACAAACCTTGACGTCTTTAGCACGTGGGAGGAAACAGGAGCACCCGATCGCAGGGAGAACGAACAAACTCGGTACAGACAGCGTTGGTGGTGAGGATTGAATCCGGGTCTCTGGCGCTAAAAGCAACAACTCTACCGCTGCGAGTTGATCGCAATGTGAATGAATAGACTGTGCGACCCATACGAATGTAAACAAAGCCGCGCACTCTTTTGTATTTCTTCTGTACATTTCAATAAACCAACTTTAAATGTATACATTTTTTAAACATTCAGTGCGTCAGGGATTATGCAAGGAGACTTGAAGGAGATTGGGGTCGAGAGGGCAAGATAGATCAGCCATGATTGAACTTGATGGGCCGAATGGCCAAATTGTGCTCCAGGAATTTATGAACGAGTATGAATTCGCTGAGCTCAGCGCTGTATCGCAGCGCACCCAGTGCGCGTAGCGTAGCTGCACCGTGAAGCAAAGATTATAGAACGGTATGTATGTATGTATGTATGTATGTATGTATGTATGTATGTATGCATGCATGCATGTATGTATGTATGTATGTATGTATGTATGTATATATATGTATGTGTGTATATATATATGTGTGTGTATGTATGTGTGTATATATGTATGTGTGTATATGTGTATGTATATGTGTATATATGTATGTGTGTATATATATATGTGTGTATATATGTATGTGTGCATATATATGTGTATGTATGTGTGTATATATGTATGTGTGTATATGTATGTGTGTATATATGTGTGTATATATGTATGTGTGTATATATATGTGCGTATGTATGTGTGTATATATGTATGTGTGTATATATATGTTTATGTATGTGTGTATATATGTATGTGTGTATATATATGTGTGTTTGTCTGTGTGTATCTCTGTATGTGTGTATATGTTGTTGTATCTTGTATGTGTGTCTCTAATCGCCTGTGATGTGTGTCTATAGCTATATCTGTGTGTTGTCTGTTCTGTATGTATGTCTGTCTGTGTGTTCTATATTTTTTTACTTTTTCTTTTTTCCCTCTCTCTATCTCTATATCTGTCTGTCTGTGTGTATATATATGTGTATATAATTATATATATAATTGCCTTTATGGTTTATGTACATCATCTGACATATAAGACAAAGAAAGTAATAGCGATGCTTTAAATCAAAGTTGCATTTGATCCATGAGAATGAACTTTGTTTATCTCTAACTTGCCTCTCACACACAAACACACATTGGTATATATATATATATAAGTTAAATGTAATTTTGTGCACAGTGTGTGTTAAAGCAATACAATGGAAGCTGCACAATACAATGCAAGGGAAACTACACAAATGTGGCGGCTGGGGAGGAAAGATGGGAGGGAAATGGGGGAACAGGGAGGAAACATTTACAATAAAATGAACTAAAATATGTGAGATGGTAGATGCGCTGTATCACTGTTCCCTACAACACTGATGACACCAAGGATGATGGAGCGGATTATACAGCGGGAGGATTACATACTGGAAGTCGCGTTTTGCATAAACAAATGGCGGCCGTGACGTTCCGTTACGTACTACACGTCAGCCCATTGGATTATCTTGCTCCTCTCGTATCTTTGCCGTGAACCAGAAAGTTGCCGAAATGGCTTCCAAGGCACAGAGTGAGAATTGGACAGAGGAGACAATTTGCTCCATCTGCCTTGAATTCTTCACCAATCCAGTTTCACTGGAATGCGGGCACAATTTCTGTCGCCACTGCATCACTCGGTGCTGCGAAACGAATAGTGTGAATTACTGCCCGGAGTGCAGGCGCGAATTTCCCGGTATCCCTTCCACCATCAACTGGGCCCTGGCGAGTCTGGCCGAGAAAGCACAAAAGTTAAAGCAGAGCCAGAAGGAGAAGAAAAGTAAACTCCTCTGCGAGGAACACGAGGAAGAGCTGAAGCTTTTTTGTGACACAGACAAGAAACTGATCTGCCTGATTTGTCGAGATGCGCGGGAACACAAGTCTCACAATTGTATACCGATTAAGGAAGCTGTCGAAATCTACAGGGTAAAGGCTTCAGGGCTCTGAGCGACAGGGAGAGGATGAGCAGGCTGGGACTCTATTCCCTGGAGCGCAGGAGCATGAGGGGTGATCTTCTGGAAGTGTACAAAACCATTAGATGAATAGATCGGGTAGACGCACAAATTATCTTCAAATTAGGGGGGTCGAGAACAGGACAGAGGATTGACGTGAAGGGGGAATCATTTTATAGGAATCTGAGGGATAGCTTTTTCACAAAAATTGGCGGTTGGTGCATGGAACGAGCTGTCAGAGGAGGCAGTTCAGGCAGGGAATATCGCGACGTTTAAGAAGTAATTGGACAGGTACATCGATAGATACATAGATACATATATACATAGACAACAGGTGCAGGAGTAGGCCATTCGACCCTTCGATCCAGCACAGCCATTCAATGTGATCATGGCAGATCACCCGCAATCAGTACCCCGTTCCTGCCTTCTCCCCATATCCCTTGATTCCGCTAGCCCTAAGAGACCTATCTAGCTCTCTTTTGAATGTTCTAACTCTGTTGAATGGTGGATAGGACAGACGTGGATGGATATGGGCCAAACGCACGTAGGTGGGACTAGTGTAGATGGAATATGTTGGTTGTTGTGGGCATGTTGGGCCAAAGGGCCGGTTTCCACACTGTATGACACTATGGCTCATGAGAACTTTTTCTCCCAATCCCAGGATCAGATGAAATCCTCCTTCATCTCTCTCTCCAAGAAGATATCAGAATTCCAGGAAATGGAACTGCAGCAGAAACAGACGATTAGTAAGATTAAGGTAAAACAAACCACTTTCTGTTGATTTCCTGGGCTCGCGATTAGCTTTGCTTCAATCGTCACACTGAATGAATTAAATAATTAATTAATAAGTTTATGAATGGGTTTATTGGCCAAGTATTCACATACAAGGAATTTGCCTTGGTGCTCCGCCCACAAGTGACAACATGACATACAGTGACAGTTAGGAATGACACAGAAAACATTAAACATTAATAATAAAACATTATGGATTAAACATATGAATTAAATAAAATAGCAGAGCAGAAGGAGGCTACAGATTTTGGGTTATTGAGTAGAGCTACTACTCGTGGAAAAAAAAAGCTGTTTTCATGTCTGGCTGCGGTGGCTTTGAAAGTCCGGAGTCGCCTTCCATAGGGAAATGATTCAAAGAGTTTGTGGCCAGGGTGAGAGGGGTCAAAGATGATCTTACCCACTCGCTTCCTGGCCCTTGCAGTGTACAGTTCGTCAATGGGGGGAAGGTTGCAGCCAATACCCTTCTCAGCTGAATATTAATATTTAAATATAGGAATCTGAAAACCATAACATCCAGGTTCAGGAGTAGCTTATTCCCCACAACCATCAGGCTATTTATTAAACGCTACAACTTTCAAATCGGACTAGGGACATTATTTTTGTCTCTGCACTATTATTTGTGTATATATATATATTTCACTTTTTGGTGTTTATTATAGTGTTATAGTGTTTACAGAGCATTATGTTTACATATCTGTTGTGGTGCTGCAAGTAGGAATTTGGTCGTTCAGTATCAGGATAGATGACAATAAAAATCTAGTCTCCTAATTCTTCATTTAAAAGAAATAGTCGCGCTACCTACAGACTCGCGTGGCTTCAGAATTCGCTGAGGTGCACAAGGTTCTTACTGAGAAAGAACACAGCTTAATCAAAGGCCTCAAGGAAGAAGAGGTGAAATTCGTGAGCATAATGGAAAGAAATCTTAAATACATTCAAGATAAGTTGATATCCATTCAAGGGAAGCTGGCAAATCTGGGAAAACAGATGAAACAGAAAGATGGAGCTATCTTCCTGAAGGTGAGTGTCCAAATGTATTTTAAATGTTGTCTCAACTCAACTAGCTCCTCTATCAACTCATTGGTACAGCAGGCAGTGTAGAAAGCGAATTGCATGTTGGCCTTCATAACAAGAGGAGTTTAGTATAGGAGCAAATAGGTCCTTCGGCAGTTGTACAGGGCCCTAGTGAGACCACACCTGGAGTATTGTGTGCAGTTTTGGTCTCCAAATTTGAGGAAGGACATTCTTGCTATTGAGGGAGTGCAGCGTAGGTTCACAAGGTTAATTCCCGGGATGGCGGGACTATCATATGCTGAGGGAATGGAGCGGCTGGGCTTGTATACTCTGGAATCTAGAAGGATGAGAGGGTATATGAACCAGACGTAGGGAGGTGGGACTAGCGAAGCATGGAACATGTTGGCTGGTGTGGGCAAGTTGGGCCGGAGGGCCTGTTTCCAAGATGTGGATCATATTGCAGTCCAGGTAGAGCTTCATGGTATGAGCGCCGTCTCTTATGGTGAGCAAAATAAGCGCTATCGCTCAAATCGAAATTACCTTTTTTTTTTAATTAAAGAGGCTCATAAAAAAATTAAGGTTTATTGTTCGAATTCAATCAGCTCTGATTTTTGTTTTTTGTTGTCGCTTCCTTCCAGGGATGCTGCCTGTCCCGCTGAGTTACATCAGCATTTTCTGTTTATCTTGAGTAACACTTGCTGTGAATTGGACGTCCCCTTTTACGTCACCAAGCACAGTCTCTGCCTCCTAAACATAGAATATAGAACAGTACACAAGATAGACACAAAAATCTGGAGTAACTCAGCGGGCCAGGCAGCATCTCCGGGGAGAAGGAGCAGGTGACGTTTTGGGTCGAGACCCTCCTTCAGACCCGAACCGTCACCCATTCCTTCTCTCCAGAGATGCTGCCTGTCCCACTGAGTTACTGCAGCTTTTTTTGTGTCTATCTTCTGTTCAAATCAGCTTCATCAATTGCTTCCTACTTAATGCATCTTTATGGTTTATTCATTTCAGGAGGAAACCTCTCGGAAGAGCAGGTAGGACAATTTCTTCTCTGAAACTTTGCACCAATTGGACACGTGTTTACGATGATCAATTTATAACAGACTTTACTTTTTTGCAGCCTTAACGAAATAGATCAGAAAGTGTCGGTGACTGGAGGCAGCCTCTCGATGGGACATTTCAACTGCACTTACCGTTTGCAGTGTGGAGAGAATATATTGACACTGTTAAATCTGGTAAGTATTTCGTCACAATTTGATTTCTAAAGGTCAAGGTGGTATTTTACTAACTTAGAGCGGCACTGGATAGATTTACTGCCTCAAAGTGCCAGAGACCATGGGTTCGATCCTATCCTCGTCTGGTCTGATACCTGTGTGTTCAGATCTGGGCACCGTTTTTGAGGGGAAATGTTGTCAAGCTGGAAAGGGCACATAGAAGATTTAGACAATAGACATTAGACGATAGGTGCAGGCATAGGCCATTCAGTCTTTCAAACCAGCACAGCCATTCAATATGATCGTGGCTGATCATCCACAATCTGCGGAGAATGGGGTAGAAAGGGAAAGATAGATAGAAACATAGAAAATGGGTGTAGGAGTAGGCAATTCGGCCCTTCGAGCCTGCTTGGCCATTCAATATGATCATGGCTGATCATCCAACTCAGTATCCTGTACCTGCCTTCTCTCCATACCCCCTGATCCCTTTAGCCACAAGGGCCACATCTAACTCCCTCTTAAATATAGCCAATGAACTGGCCTCAACTACCTTCTGTGGCAGACAATTCCTGAGATTCACCACTCTCTGGGTGAAAAATGTTTTTCTCATCTTGGTCCTAAAAGATTTCCCCCTTATCCTTAAACTGTAACCGCTTGTTCTGGACTTCCCCAACATCGGGAACAATCTTCCTGCATCTAGCCTGTCCAACCCCTTAAGAATTTTGTAAGTTTCTATAAGAATCCCCCTCAATCTTCTAAATTCTAGCGAGTACAAGCCGAGTCTATCCAGTCTTTCTTCATATGAAAGCCCTGACATCCCAGGAATCAGTCTGGTGAACCTTCTCTGTACTCCCTCTATGGCAAGAATGTCTTTCCTCAGATTAGGAGACCAAAACTGTACGCAATACTCCAGATGTGGTCTCACCAAGACCCTGTAAAACTGCAGTAGAACCTCAATGCTCTTATACTCAAATCCTTTTGCTATGAATGCTAACACACCATTTGCTTTCTTCACTGCCTGCTGCACCTACATGCCTACTTTCAATGACTGGTGTACTATGACACCCAGGTCTCGTTGCATCTCCCCTTTTCCTAATCGGCCACCATTCAGATAATAATCTACTTTCCTGTTCTTGCCACCAAAGTGGATAACCTCACATTTATCCACATTATACTGCATCAGCCATGCATTTTCCCACTCACTCAGCCTATCCAAGTCACCTTGCAGCCTCCTAGCATCCTCCTCACAGCTAACACTGCCCCCCAGCTTCGTGTCATCCGCAAACTTGGAGATGTTGCATTCAATTCCCTTGTCCAAATCATTAATATATATTGTAAATAGCTGGGGTCCCAGAATTAAGCCTTGCGGTACCCCACTAGTCACTGCCTGCCATTGTGAAAAGGACCCGTTTACTCCTACTCTTTGCTTCCTGTCTGCCAGCCAGTTCTCTATCCACATCAATACTGAACCCCCAATACCGTGTGCTTTAAGTTTGTAATCTAATCTCTTATGTAGGACCTTGTCGAAAGCCTTCTGAATGCCTTTAGCCATGAACGAATGGCGGAGTAGCCTTGATGGGCAGAATGGCCTATTCCTGCTCCTAGAACTTGTATGAACTGTTATGGAGTACCTTGGGGAGATCTTTAAGAAGGACCACCAGCCATTCTTGTGTAATTCTCTGGATGCTTTCAAGAGAGAGTTAGATAGAGCTCTTAAAGGTAGCCAGAGTCAGGGGACATGGTGAGAAGGCCACAGGGTACTGAATGTGGATGATCAGCCATGATCACATTGAATGGCGGTGCTGGCTCGAAGGGCCGAATACCCTATTCTGGCACCTATTGTCTATTGTCTATTATCATTTGCAGATCTATTCGTTAACAGCAGAAGGAGGTCCTTGGGACCAATGGTCAAGAATTCCAGCCCCAGTCCCTCACCGTAGTGACCCACCAGGATCTCTCCATTAGAGTGATCATATTAACCTACAAATCCTCACATACCACAGACCCTCTAATTATCTGCTTCTGCCCCCAGACTCTGTGACCCTGGATTAGGATAGCGCGCATCCGGAGCTCGAGGTGTCCGGCCGCCTGATGAATGTGAGATTGACCGGGGTCAGGAGAAGCCTACGCAACAACAGGAAGAGGTTTATGGAATGTCTCTGCACGCTGGGATCGGAGGAATTCACATCGGGGAGACGTTACTGGGAGGTGGAGGTGGCGGGGAGTCGGCGCTGAAGTCTGGGAGTCGCCGCAGAGTCTGTGGAGAGGAAGAGACGGGTCGACCTGAAACCAGAGGAAGGATTCTGGACCATCGAGAGATATCGTGAGGATGTTTCCGCAAGCAATTCTTCCCAGATCCCTCTCTCAGCCGGTCCCGTCCCCGGGAGGGTGGGCGTTTACCTCAGTTACGAATCGGGGACGGTCTCATTTTATGATGCGGACACCAAGTCCCACCTCCACACGTTCACCGGGAATAAATTCGTGGGGAAAATGTATCCCTTCTTTGGTGCTTGGGATGAAAATCAATGGCTGAAGATATGCTTCATTCCCTGCTCGAATCAGTAAAAGGGTTGGGTCCCGGGACCGGCGTCATGAGCGGGGCTGATGGGCTGTGGGGCAGAAACCGTGTGGAAAACAGGTTGGCGCTGAACCATATAACCATATAACCATAACAGCACGGAAACAGGCCATCTCGGCCCTACAAGTCCGTGCCGAACAACTTTTTTCCCTTAGTCCCACCTGCCTGCACTCATACCATAACCCTCCATTCCCTTCTCATCCATATGCCTATCCAATTTATTTTTAAATGATACCAACGAACCTGCCGCCACCACTTCCACTGGAAGCTCATTCCACACCGCTACCACTCTCTGAGTAAAGAAGTTCCCTCTCATGTTACCCCTAAACTTCTGTCCCTTAATTCTGAAGTCATGTCCTCTTGTTTGAATCTTCCCTATTCTCAAAGGGAAAAGCTTGATCACATCAACTCTGTCTATCCCTCTCATCATTTTAATGACCTCTATCAAGTCCCCCCTTAACCTTCTGCGCTCCAGAGAATAAAGACCTAACTTATTCAACCTATCTCTGTAACTTAGTTGTTGAAACCCAGGCAACATTCTAGTAAATCTCCTCTGTACTCTCTCTATTTTGTTGACCTCCTTCCTATAATTGGGCGACCAAAATTGTACACCATACTCCAGATTTGGTCTCACCAATGCCTTGTACAATTTTAACATTACATCCCAGCTTCTATACTCAATGCTCTGATTTATAAAGGCTAGCATACCAAAAGCTTTCTTTACCACCCTATCTATATGAGATTCCACCTTCAAGGAACTATGCACGGTTATTCCCAGATCCCTCTGTTCAACTGTATTCTTCAATTCCCTACCATTTATCATGTACGTCCTATTTTGATTTGTCCTGCCAAGGTGTAACACCTCACATTTATCAGCATTAAACTCCATCTGCCATCTTTCAGCCCATTTTTCCAAATGGCCTAAATCACTCTGTAGACTTTGGAAATCCTCTTCATTATCCACAACACCCCCTATCTTGGTATCATCTGCATACTTACTAATACAATTTACCACCCCTTCATCCAGATCATTGATGTACATGACAAACAACAAAGGACGCAACACAGATCCCTGAGGCACCCCACTAGTCACCTGCCTCCAACCCGACAAACAGCCATCCACCATTACCCTCTGGCTTCTCCCATTCAGCCACTGCTGAATCCATCTTGCTATTCCTGCATTTATACCCAACAGTTTAACCTTCTTAACCAACCTTCCATGAGGAACCTTGTCAAAGGCCTTACTAAAGTCCATATAGACAACATCCACTGCTTTACCCTCGTCGATTTCCCTAGTAACCTCTTCAAAACATTTAAGAAGATTAGTCAAACATGACCTTCCAGGCACAAATCCATGTTGACTGTTCCTAATCAGACCCTGTTTATCCAGTTGCTTATATATATTATCTCTAAGTATCTTTTCCATTAATTTGCCCACCACTGAAGTCAAACTAACAGGTCTATAATTGCTAGGTTTACTCTTAGAACCCTTTTTAAACATTGGAACAACATGCGCAGTACGCCAATCCTCGGGGACTATTCCCGTTTCTAATGACATTTGAAATATTTCTGTCATAGCCCCGGCTATTTCTACACTAACTTCCCTCAATGTCCTAGGGAATATCCTGTCAGGACCTGGAGACTTATCCACTTTTATATTTTTCAAAAGTGTCAGTACTTCTTTTACTTTGAAACTCATAGTATCCATAACTACTCTACTCGTTTCCCTTACCTCATATAATTCAATATCCTTCTCCTTGGTGAATACCGAAGAAAAGAAATTGTTCAATATCTCCCCCATCTCTTTTGGCTCTGCAGATAGCTGCCCACTCTGTTTCTCCAATGGACCAATTTTATCCCTCGTTATCCTTTTGCTATTAATATAGCTGTAGAAACCCTTTGGATTTACTTTCACCTTACTTGCCAAAGCAACCTCATATCTTCTTTTAGCTTTTCTAATTTCTTTCTTAAGATTCGTTTTACATTCCTTATACTCCACAAGCACCTCATTTACTTCATGCTGCCTATAATTATTGTAGATCTCCCTCTTTTTCTGAACAAGATGTCCAATTTCCCTTGAAAACCAGGGCTCTTTCCAATTTTTACTGTTTCCTTTCAACCGAACAGGAACATAAAGATTCTGTACTCTTAAAATTTCCCCTTTAAATGTCCACCATTTCTCTTCTACATCTTTCCCATAAAACAAAATGTCCCAGTCCACTCCTTTTAAATCATCTCGCACCTCATCAAAGTTAGCCTTTCTCCAATCAAAAATCTCCACCCTAGGTCCAGTTCTGACCTTCTCCATAATTATGTTGAAACTAATGGTATTGTGATCACTGGACCCGAAGTGCTCCCCAACGCATACCTCCGCCACCTGTCCCGTCTCATTTCCTAACAGGAGGTCCAGCACTGCCCCTCCTCTAGTAGGTACCTCTATGTATTGCTGCAAAAAACTATCCTGCACACATTTTACAAACTCCAAACCATCCAGCCCATTTACAGAATGTGTTTCCCAGTCTTTGTGTGGAAAGTTGAAATCTCCCACAATCACTACCTTGTGCTTACTACTAATATCCGCTATCTCCTTACATATTTGCTCTTCCAATTCTCGTTCCCCATTTGGCGGTCTATAATACACCCCTATAAGTGTTGCTACACCTTTCCCACTTCTCAGTTCCACCCAAATAGCCTCCCTAGATGAGCCCTCCAATCTATCCTGCCAAAGCACTGCTGTAATATCTTCCCTGACTAGCAATGCAACACCTCCACCTCTTGCCCCTCCAATTCTATCACACCTGAAGCAACGAAATCCTGGAATATTTAGTTTCCAATCACAGCCCTCCTGCAACCATGTTTCACTGATTGCCACAACATCATACTTCCATGTGTCTATCCAGACTCTAAGGTCATCCACCTTTCTTACAATGCTCCTAGCATTAAAATATACACATTTAAGAAATCCCCCGTCGCTTCTTCTCTGTTTATTTCCTTTTTTTTCTTTCTCCTCTTGTGTTCGAGTGCTTCCCTTTTCTGCTTCCTGCCTCCCATTCTGTCTACTAGCTTTCTCTATTTGAGTCCCTCGCCCCAACCATTCTAGTTTAAAGTCTCCCCAGTGACCTTTGCAAATTTCCCCGCCAGGATATTGGTCCCCCTCGGGTTCAAGTGCAACCCATCCTTTCTGTACAGGTCCCACCTTCCCCAAAAGAAGTCCCAATGATCCAGAAACTTGAATCCCTGCACTCTGCACCAGTCTTTCAGCCACTCATTTATCCTCCACCTCGCTCCATTCCTACTCTCACTGTCGCGTGGTACAGGCAGTAATCCTGAGATTGTTACCTTTTTGGTCCTTTTCCTTAACTCTCCTCCCAACTCTCTAAATCCTCCCTTCAGGACCTCTTCACTTTTTTTACCTATGTCATTTGTACCAATATGTACCACGACCTCAGGCTCCTCTCCCTCTGATTTCAGGATATCTTGGATGCGTTGAGACACGTCCGAGACCTTGGCACCATGACCTCCCACATCTGACATCCAGAACAGTACACTGCTCTGACTGTCATTCTCTCGCCTTACCCTGGATCCGATACCAGTATAATACAATAGAAACTGCTGGGAGAAATCAGGAGGTATCTGACACAAACAGCTGCTCCCTCTTGCCCTTTAAACTGCACCTTTATTATATAAACAAAAAGCACTGTACCTTTAGCCCACTGTACCTTTACTAATGCACTGTACCTTTAGCCCACTGTACCCTTGGCTCACTGTACCTTTACTAAAGCACTGTACCTTTAGCCCACTGTACCCTTGGCTCACTGTACCTTTACTAAAGCACTGTACCTTTAGCCCACTGTACCCTTGGCTCACTGTACCTTTACTAAAGCACTGTACCTTTAACCAGAAAGCATAAATGCTAACCTGAGGTTGCACCCAATCAGCTGCTTCCTCTAGTCTGCTTCCGCCAATCAGCGGCTTCCACCAGAAACCCTCCCTATGGAGTGTGGAACGTTACGGGTTTTGGTAAAAGCCCTGACCCTCCTCCACTGTCTCCAACGGTCCCGGGCCTCTGTGAAAACAAGCCCCGCGCCCGATTTAAGTACTCACTGCCCTGACCCTCCTCCACTGTCTCCAACGGTCCCGGGCCTCTGTCTTTTGCATTTAATCCCCAAATTTTGCGTCGGAATAGACTAGTATAAATATCAATGTGGGTTTGTGTCTTTGCGCATTTGTTCATTGGATCATCATTAGTAAAGGAATGGCGTGTGTGAGATTAGTCACAACATTCTGGAGTAACTCAGTGGGGACAGGCAGCATCTCTGGAGAGAATGAATGGGTGACATTTCGGGTCAAGACCCTTCTTCAGACTAGTGTCAGGGGAGAAGGAAACGGGAGGTAAGGTGTGAGATTAGTGATGGCCAATTGCACCGATGCTCAAACGGTCACCCACTCCCAGCCTATTCAGAGGTGCTTTGTCGTGGGGGGGGGGGGGGGGGGGGGGGTGAGAGAGAACGAGCAGGAGAGAAAGGGACACAACCCTCCAAAATAAACTTTATTCAGAATGGAAATATAGTCAAGAGTGTTTTATTGTCACATGTCCCAGGTAGAACAATGACATTCTTACTTGCAGCAGCACTACAGAATATGTAAAACACAGTACACTCTAAACAACATACTAAATGGGGAAAAAGTTCATTGTGGGCACACACATGTACACTGTAAAACAAATAAGCAATAATAGTGCAATAATAACAATAATTTTGCAGTTGAGTAACCCGCATTTGGGGATATCGCAGACGTCAGCACACCCGAAGTGCAATGGGATAGCCTCGTCCTGGGAGAACCTTTTTTATTGATAAATATATAGAATTCATGAACCGTGCGAAAAATTAATCCGACATTTTCGGAGGCTATACAAATTGTTCAATACAGTTTATACATATTTTAAATTTCACGAAAATGTCCCCCACCCATGCCACTCATGTGGCCCCCTAGCGTGAGATACCTTCCCTTAATTTGAGGGGCGTCTCCACCATACCGTGCCCCCCATGTCCAGCAGCGGATGGACCCTAGACTGTGGCCCTTCCCCACCGAGCCTTGGCGTTGGCTGCACCAAGCTTCAGTGCGTCCCTCAGCTCGTACTCCTGCAGTCTGCAGCGGGCCAGTCGGCAACATTCCCTGACGGACATCTCGCTCTGCTGGGTGGTGAACAACGCTCGGGCAGACCAAAGAGCGTCTTTCACCGAGTTGATGACCCACCAGCAGCACTCGATGTCAGCCTCTGAATGTGTCCCTGGGAACAGTCCGTAAATCACAGAGTCCTCTGTGACGGAGCTGTTCGGGATAAATCGTTCCAGGGACCCTTTCATACTTCTCCAGACTCTTTATGCAAATCCACACTCTGCAAAGAGGTGGGCAACCGTCTCCTCTCCATAGCAACCGTCCCGGGGGCAGCGTGCGCTGGTAGTGAGGTTCCGATGGTGCAGGAAAGATCTAACTGGGAGGGCTCCCCTCACCGCCAGCCAAGCCAGGTTTGGTGCTTGTTGGTCAGTTCTGGCGATGAGGCATTTTGCCAGACAAGCTGGGCAGTCTGCTCTGGGAACCACGCCACCGGATCCATCGAGTCCTTTCCCTGCAGTGCCTGCAGGACATTCCGTGCTGACCACTGCCTGATGGACTTGTGGTCAAAGGTGTTGGTCCGGAAGAACCTTTCCACAGACGACAGATGGGGCGGCAATGTCCAGCTGACTGGCACATTGCGTGGCATCTGCGCCAGGCCCAACCTTCGCAACACCGGGGACAGGTAGAACCTCAGCAGGTAGTGACACTTGGTGCCCACGTGCCTTGGCTCTACACTCCGCCTGATGCAGCCACACACTAACGTGGCCATCAGGATGAGGGCGACGTTGGGCACGCTTTTACCCCCGTTGTCTGCCGACTTGTACATTGTGGCCCGTCGCACCCGGTCAATCCTCGACCCCCAGATGAACTGGAAGACGCCCCGGGTGATCCCTGTGGCGTAGGAGGGAGGGACAGGCCACAATTGTGCCAAGTACAGCAGCCCCGAGAGCACCTCACACCTGAATTTTTTCCGTTATGGAGAGGGAGCGTTGCCTCCACAGCTCCACCTTCCTCCCCACCTTGACTATCCGCTCCAGCCAATTCTTGTTATTCGCCTCAGCCCCTCCGAACCAGATCCCCAGCACCTTCAAGAAGTCAGGCTTGATGGTGAAGGGGACGGAAGATCGGTCGGGCCAGTTGCCAAAGAGCATGGCCTCGCTCTTCCTGCGGTTCACCCTGGCTCCCGTGGCCGACTCAAACTGGTCGCAGATGCTGATCAATCTGCGGACCGACCATGGATCCGAGCAGAAGACGGCGACATTGTCCATGTACAGGGAAGTTTTTACTTGAATGCCCCCACTGCCTGGCAATGTCACTCCTCTTATGCTCGCATCCTTCCTGATGGACTCGGCAAAAGGTTCAATACAGCAGACAAACAAGACAGGAGAGAGAGGGCAACCCTGCCTGACTCCAGACCTTACAGGGAAACTGTCTGATTCCCACCCATTGATTTGGACTGCACTACGGATATTGGTGTAGAGCAGTTTGATCCAATTTCGGATTCCCTCCCCAAAACCCATTTTGGAGAGCACGTCCCTCATGTACGCGTGCGATATCCTGTCGAAGGCCTTCTCCTGGTCCAAGCTGACTAGGCAGGCATCCACCCGTCTGTCCTGCATGTAGGCGATGGTATCTCTCAGCAGCGCTAGGCTGTCTGAGATTTTCCTGCCAGGTACAGCACAGGTTTGGTCTGAGTGGATCACCTGTCCCAGAGCAGACTTGACCCGGTTGGCGATGGCCTTAGACAGGATCTTGTAATCTACATTCAACAATGTTATGGGTCTCCAATTCTTTATATCCTTCATCTCCCCCTTCTGCTTGTAGATTAGGGTGATGCTGCCCTTCCTCATGGAGTCTGATATGCTGCCAGCTAGAAGCATGTCGTTGTACACTTCCAGCAGGTCCGGGCCAACCCAGTCCTACAGAGCCGAATACAACTCGGCAGGTAAGCCATCGCTTCCGGGAGTTTCACTCGAATCAAAGGAGCGGATGGAGCCAGTCAGCTCCTCTAGGGTCAGTGGTTGGTCCAGACTCTCCCACTTGCTGTCCTCCAAGACCTCCGTGATAAGAGGACAGGAAGTTCTGGGAGGCGGTGCTGTCTGTGGCCTTTCTGTCATACAATTCCGTGTAAAAGGATTTGCAGACCCTCAGCATGTCTGTCTGCGAGGATGCTACCGAGCTGTCCTCCCTAAGGCTGTTGATCACAGAGCTCCCTCTGTGAACCTTATGGAAGAAGAAACGTGAGCACGTCTCATCCTGCTCCACATGGCGGACCCTGGATCGGAAGATGATCTTGGAGGATTCAGAGGTAAAGAGCCGAGCTTGCCAGTCCTTCACCTCTCTAAGTTCCTCCCTCACATCCACCCCCCCCCCCCCCCTCAACTGCAGAAGGAGCAGTTGTTGCAAATCTGTCTGGAGTTGGCACAATTCCCTCTTGCTCTCTGAACCCCTTTAACTATGAAGAACCTCTTAATGTTCTCCTTGGTTGCTTACCGGAAGTGGCGGCGCTGGGAACGGCTGCAGCTCGCCTGCAGTCCGTTTGTCTTTACTTTTTTGTGTTGTATTTTTCGTTGTGTGTAGTTACGTTTTTGGTTTTTAAGCTGTGTTTATGTGGGGGTGGGGGGTGGGGGGTTGAAACGGGGCTTGCTGTCTCTCCCTTCGGGGGAATACGACTTTTTGTCGTATCCCCCTTCTCTGCCTCCGTCTGCGCTGTGGCCTAATGGCGTAGCTGGCGGTCTCGAGACTCCGGAGGCAGAGCCTGTCAGGACTCGTCCTGGGCTCGCTCCCGTGAGGGCGGCCTGACGAGGGGCTGAGACTCTCTCATGAGGGGCTGTGACGCTCCCATCGGAGTGGTCCAGCCCGAGGTGGAACGGCACTCCCGTCGGAGTGGCCCAGTTCGAGGGAGGAGCGGCACTCACGTGAGGGCGATCCGGCTCGGGGCTGGAACGGTGCTCCGGCGGCTGGGACGGCGTTCTGGCGGCGGTGACCTGAGTCCTGGGTTGAGCCGCGGGCCAGCGGCTGCGTCCGCTGGACTGGAGGGCGGCAGCTTCGACCACCCCGGGCCGCGGTGTTTGTGCCGGCCCGTTCGCGGGGTTCGGTGAGACGCGGGACTGACTTACCATCGCCCGGTGGGGAATCGCCTCAGCGCAGAGGGAGAAGAGGAGGGAAGAGACAGTGACCCTAAGATTTTTGCCTCCACCACAGTGAGGAGGTACTTGGAGGATACACTGTGGTGGATGTTAATTTGTGTTTATTGTTGTTTTTTTATTGTATGTATGACTGCAGGCACGAAATTTCGTTCAGACCATAAGGTCTGAATGACAATAAAGGTATTCAATTCAATCAATTCAATTCCCGCCAGAGTGTCGGGGAGTCAAAGAGGGGCCTCACCGTTCTCCAACGTGCGTAGTCCCTCTTTAGCTCCTCAACGTTCTCTGGGGTCAACAGCTTCATATTTAACTTCCACATCCCTCTGCCTGCCTTCCGGTCCTCCTGTAGGTGACGGGAAGCCTGAAGGAGGCAGTGGTCAGAGAAGAACACCGGCGTGAGGTCGGTGTGTCTCACCATGACGGCCTTCGTGGTGAAGACGAAGTCTATCTGGGACCGGGCTGAACCGTCCGATCTCGACCAGGTGAACCGCGGCTGGGACCCGCCTGCAGGGTCGCTGAAGGCGTTGTGCAGCTTTGCGTCTTTTACCATTTCCATCAGGAACTTGGACGTGCTGTCCAGTCTGTTGTCGGCACTGCCGGATCGTCCAGCCGCATCAATGATGCAGTTGAAGTCACCGGCCAGAACGAGCTGCCGGGACGTGGCCAACAGCACTGGGAGCTGCTGGAGAATGGCCAGCCACTCGCTCCGCACGGGTGGGGCATACACATTAATCCGCCGGAGCGGAGAACCACGGTACATAACATCCACCACGAGGAGACGCCTCCCAACCACCTCCCGGACCTCAGTAATGTTGAAGTTCCCTCCCGACAGTCATTGCCCCCCGACCACACCGACAGTCCGTGGGGCCACCATCGCGACCACCTCCGATAGCAGCGGAGGTGTGGCAACCTGCACTCCTGGAGAAAAGTCACATCTGCCTTGACCTTGGCCAGGTAATAATAATAATAATAATAATACATTTTATTTATGGGCGCCTTTCAAGAGTCTCAAGGACACCTTACAAAAATTTAGCTGGTGGAGGAAAAACATGTAAGGGGAATGAAATAAATAGTAGAGACATGACTAGTACACAAAGTAAAGACAGAATATAATTCAAAACACAATATGAGACAATTAATGCACAGATGAAAAGGGACGGGGACGTGGGGCTAAGGATAGGCAGAGGTGAAGAGATGGGTCTTGAGGCGGGACTTGAAGATGGTGAGGGACACGGAATTGCGGATCAGTTGGGGGAGGGAGTTCCAGAGCCTGGGAGCTGCCCTGGAGAAGGCTCTGTCCCCAAAACTGCGGAGGTTGGACTTGTGGATGGAGAGGAGACCGGCTGATGTGGATCTGAGGGACCGTGAGGGTTGGTAGGGGGAGAGGAGGTCAGTGAGATATGGGGGGGCCAGATGGTGGAGGGCCTTGTAGGTGAGGATCAGGATTTTGTAGGTAATCCGGTGGGAGATGGGAAGCCAGTGAAGTTGTTTGAGGGCTGGAGTGATGTGATGCCAGGATTTGGTGTGGGTGATGAGTCGGGCGGCTGCGTTCTGGACCAGTTGGAGTCGGTTGATGTAGGTGGAGCTGATGCCAAGGAGAAGTGAGTTGCAATAGTCCAGTCGGGAGGAGATGAAGGCATGGATGAGTCTTTCAGCAGCGGGAGGTGTGAGAGAGGGTCTGAGTTTGGCGATGTTGCGGAGATGAAAGAAGGAGGTTTTAATGACATGGCGGATGTGAGGCTCAAGGGAGAGGGTGGAATCAAAGATCACGCCAAGGTTGCGGGCCTGGGGAGATGGGGAGACAGTGGTGCCGTCGATGGTGAGAGGGGTTATTGATTTTGCTGAGTGTGGCTTTGGAGCCTATGAGGAGGAATTCTGTCTTATCGCTTTTGAGGTACTGTAAGGTATTAACACATCGTGCAGTGCTCTTCACACTGCGCATGTTTATAGATGCCAGTTTGAGCTCCATTGTCTTTAGAGTCACTGACCATTTTCGTGTTCCCTCATGCCCACCGCTTCGGTGAATTGCCTCACCTTTCCTGGGCTCTGGTATCCTGCATCCTCAATGGGGTGGGTTTCCTGTGGCGTAACCCAAGGTGTCGTGGGGGGGGGGCTGCTCGTTCCACCCCCTTCTGGGTGCGCCGCTTCCCCCGTCTCTCGTGGCTGGGGTACGGCGACAGATTCACTGCTCCTGGAAACTCGGAGCTGAGGCCCATTGGCCGCTGCACTGCTCCCGGTTGCCCGGAGCTGGGGCCCAACGGCCACTGCACTGCTCCCGATCCCCTGGGGCTGGAGCCCCTCGGCTGCTGCACTGCTCCCGATGTCCTGGGGCTGGAGCACCTCGACCGTTGCATTGCTCCCGATGTCCTGGGGCTGGAGCCCCTTGGCTGCTGTACTGCTCCCGATGTCTGGGGCTGGAGCCCCTCGACCGCTGCATTGCTCCCGATGTCCTGGGGCTGGAGCCCCTCGGCTGCTGTACTGCTCCCGATGTCTGGGGCTGGAGCCCCTCGACCGCTGCATTGCTCCCGATGTCCTGGGGCTGGAGCCCCTTGGCTGCTGTACTGCTCCCGATGTCTGGGGCTGGAGCCCCTCAACCGCTGCTCTGCGCTCGGTCTCCTGGTGCTGGGGGACAATCGGCGTGGACCTTCTCCTTTCCTCCCCGGTTTTGTTCCTGTGCCTCCGTCGTTGGGACTTCCCGTTCGCCTCATCCTCTGATGAAGAGAGGTTGCTGCCTTCTGTCACGGAGAGAGATCTTTTTTGGGGGTTAATTTTGGACTTGCCAACCCCTTCTGGCCTTTGCTCCTTGTGCTGAACCCTCTGGTGTTTTCCTTACATACCGTCGTCCATCGACTCTCCCTCCTGGGTTTGGTGCTGGAGGTCTCCTGGCACTTGGGGGCTCGAGGTGGTCGAGGTGGTTGGGCTGTCCTCATCCCTGTTCCCTCTTTCTGCTGGGGACTTGGCAGTGGTAGGGGGTGTCTCACCCACCCTGGGGGTGCTGGAAGCCGCCCCTCTTGTCGCCCGTGCGTAAGTGCAGGGTCTTTTTGGGCAGGCTCTGTAACGGTGGCCTGCCTCCCCACACAGGTTGCAGTTCTTGCTGGCCTGACAGTCCTTTGTCTCGTGGCCCTCCGTCTTGCAGTTTTTGCAGACCACTGCGGTGCATTGGGCCACCACATGCCCAGGCTTGTTGCATCTTCTACACAGTCTGGGCTGCCCCACGTAACTCATGTATCCTCCAATCGCAAACACCGAGGGAGGGTGGAGGAATGCTCCGTCCTTGTCCACCCTCAGCTTTACCTTGACTTGCCATTTGCTCGTCCAAATCCCATGCAGGTCCTTCACGTCCACGCAGTTCCCTGCTCCTTCGACGTAGCGAGCAAGGAAGGTGAGGACATCCACTACGGGCACATGTGGGTTGCACATGTGCACCGTGATCATCCTTTCCTTCTGGTTGGGGAGGGTGAAGAGTGGCTGCACTTTCAGCAACGACAGCGGAGCTTCATTCCCCTTCTCCCGGAAGTCTTCCATAAACTTTTCCCATCCCGTCGGATGCTTGAAGGTAACATCAAAGCAAAGATTATAGAGGAGCAAGATAAACCACTCGACGAAGAAGCTGTAGTACGGTCATGGGCTCATGGGTAATTTGTGGCGTGCCATTTTGGGAATCATAGATATTAGGGTTTTTTTTTAATGGGCATCTGTCATGGCGCCCACATCTACACGTGTAGCGAGCCGTTCTGCTATAGTGCTCGAATCGCCAATGTAAGCGATTCAAGCACTTTATAGCAGTCTTTCTTCGGGTTCCCCACTAAAGACGAAAGGTAAGAAAAAATATAACTTTCTGTCTTGAGGCCGATCTCTTCCTGTAGCTCAGATCGCGGAGTCGGGGATCGCCAGAAGAATTGCTCTGATCGCTGGCCCCGCGGACTTTAACACTCTGAAGCCGCGGTGTGTGGAGCTTCTAGTCGCGGGGGCAGCGTGCACTTTCCCTCCCGGAGTCTGGGATTCCTCGCCGGAGAAAGGCTCTGACTGCCGGCCCGCAGCCTATAACATCATGAAGCCCCGGCCTCTGGTAGGAGGCGGCCATTTCAGGACCTCCAAGCAGCGGAGATCCCGAATCAGCTTGTGTTTAAGCCGGTTTGAAATAGTGTTTAAAATACAGGATAAATTGTGTTAAATATACACAATGTACACGGATTAATTGTGTTTAAGCCGGTTTGAAATAATGTCTAAAATACACGATAAATGCTATAAAATATACACAATGTTGGTATATCCCTTTTATCTTTGTTTTACTTTTAGTATATCTTCTGTTTTCTTTTTCTCTTTTTCTTTTTCTATGGCTTACTTCTTAATTCTTTTTCGAATTTTTCGTGTGTAAGGGTCTCTTTTGATCACTCTTTCACACACTATCCTATTTCACTCTCTTTACTTTTCTGCTTTTTAAAGTTTAAAATATGAAGTGGTACAGGAAATGTATTATGTTATTTTTGGCATATTATTGTAATATACACTACTAATAAATAAAATTATTTTAAAAATATATATATATACACAATGTACACGGATCAATGGTGTTTAAAATACATGATAAATACAGTTATAGGGAACAACGACATGCCATGAGGAGTTATTAGAAAGTCTTCTTTTATAGATCTAGACTTAGCACAATAATAAAGGTAGACAAAAATACTGGAGCATTTTTTTCTACCTTCGATATTCCAGCATCTGCAGTTTCTTCTTAAACAATAATAAAGGTATCAATTTTTACACTGCTGTACATTTTTGGTTTTGTTCTTGTCGTAAGGCATGCATGGTATTATTGTAAGCTCTTCTACATTTAAGATAAATCAAGTCAAGTCAAGAGAGTTTATTGTCATGTGTCCCAGATAGGACAATGAAATTCTTGCTTTGCTTCAGCACAACAGAATATAGTAGGCATGAATGCAGAATATATTCAGTAGGCATAAATTGACATACTAGAGGAAAAATGCATCTTCAATATACATGTCTCTCCCCACCCCTGAAAACAATTGCAATTAAGTGACATATCATCCATTCTGCAGTTATGTAGTTATAATCAGATTTGTTCTTATAAGTTAATTCAATATGATATTTTACTGTAATTTCAGATGTTGACAGTGGGTCCAGGATACTCGTTGATAAGATCTCCTATAGGGAATTACGGAGTACTTGTCAAAGAAATGCCGTCTTTGTTCTGAACACCCTGTATATCTCACACATAAAACAATAAATTATGTAAATCTTACCATAAATGACAGGAAATAAAAAGTGTTATCCTTGGGACGACAGATGGCACAATGGGCTAAGTGTTCGGCTGGCAACCGGAAGGTAGCTGGTTCGAATCCCGCTGGGAGTGCATACTGTCATTGTGTCCTTGGGCAAGACACTTCACCCACCTTTGCCTGTGTGTGTCCTTGGGCAAGACACTTCACCCATCTTTGCCTGTGTGTGTGAATGTAATTATGTGAAGCACTTTGGGGTCAATGCAAGTTGACTAAAAATGTGCTATATAAATAAAGAAATTTAATTTTTAATTTAAATTTAATTTTTATGAAATTTGTTGTAGAACGATTTAAAAATGAGTGGATTGATGCAATATACTGCTAACCCACAAATGTTTAGTTATGAGATATTCACATTTAATATCTCACTCAGAGCTCGGGTGGCTGCGAGCGGCTGCCTGGCCCGGACAGCGGAACTGCAGCTAGCCCCGGAGCTCGCAGGTGACCTGGGAACTGCAGCTAGTCCCGGAGGGTCCTGGCCCCTATGCAAAAAATGCTGCGGACCCCTGGACTAAACCAAACCCTCGATTCTGTCCCGCCATCCTTTTTTCAAAATTTAGCAACTCAAATGGTGGTGCGTCTTCATTGCCGGGAAATACGGTAACTCATTTCCCTCAAATATATGTAGATTTCCCTCAAATATACGTTAAATTAAAAACTAAACTATGGTAGCAATGCAGTTTTCATGTCTAATGCTCGCACTTCTCCATCAATGTAGTATACACTATATTTCTTTATACTAAAATAGAATGAACAAATATCTTGGCATGTGTTCATTTTTATTTATTCATAATATTAGGATTTCTGAGAGAGAGGTTGAATGAAAGAAAAAAAAGTTCAACAAAATTGGGAGATCACAAGAAATAAACTAGAGAAACATACATATGTGTGTGTTATATATTTATATACATATATATCACACATATATACGCATCATATATATATATATGTGTGTGTTTATATATATATATATATATATAAGAAACTAGAGAAATATGTATGTGTTATATAATTATATACATCAATATCACATTTATATATGTGTGTGTGTGTGTATCATATATAATATAAATATAGGCAAATATATTGGCTTATGTTCCTTATATCTTATAGCAAAATATAAAGGCAAATATAATTGCCTTTATGGCTTATGTACATCATGAGTTGCTTTAAATCAAAGTTGCTTCTAATGCATGAGGAACTTTGAAATCTATTATCTCTATCTTGCCACTTACACACAGAAACACACACATACCGTTCCCCCACAATACTGATTAAACAAAAGATCATAGAATTCATATGGTCCTTTCATTGCGCATTGTTGCTCATTTTATACGCAGTTTCCATTTTTAATAATTTTTTTAAAAAGGAGCACTTTATTTATTATAAACAAAGGTAATAGTCTAACAATGAAGGCTAAGAGAATAAGATAAACTGCAAAATCCAATGGACTGACGTGGATTAAACCAAAGATCTTAGAGCAGAGCAAGATAGGCCACTCCTGCGAAATACAATGGGCTGACGTGTAGTAACTACGGAGGGGATCCTGGGCATTTCCCCCCGCCCATTTTAGTGACCGGAGCCTACCTGACCCGACCCGACTCGCAGTGTAATCAATGTTGCGGGGCAACAGTTTGTGTGTGTGATGTAGGGTTAGATTCATAATTCTGTCAGTTCATACTTCTTGTCAAGAATAAAATTTGACTCTGGTAATTGTCTTTTTTAATGTTTTTTAAATCATTTCTTTTTAAATGGCTCACAAGCAGTGCTTGAGTTGATTTTGTAGTAACCGGAACCGACCGGACCCGACCCGACTCGCAGGGTAATTGACATTGCGGGGGAAGTTTTTGTGTGTGATATAGGGTTAGATTCATAATTCTGTTAATTCATAATTCTGTTAATTCTTGTTAAAGAATAAAATGTTTATAAACACACATACATGAATGTGATATAAATGTATATAATCATATAACACACACAATTATATTTCTTCTGATCCAATGATGAACTTTATTTCAGACTAGACAAGGGACATTAAATAAGAAACATTGTAAACCTCCCCGCAACTTCACACACACTAGGCCTTATCCCACCCCTCAACTCTCCCCCCCCCCCCCCCCTGCACTCCCTCGCCTGCCCCCACACTACAATGTCTCCCCCCCCTCCTATGCCCCTCTCCCCGGGCCCCACACTCCCTCTCCCCGGGCCACACACTCCCTCTCCCCGCTGCGGAAACAAAGATCCGATATTTGGCCGGAAGCAAGATGGCGGAACAAGATGGCGGGGACTGGTCGCTAAAATGGGTCCTATAATCACCCATGAATCTGCCCATGAGCATACTACACATTTGCGTGAGAGTAACCCATCTTGCTCCGCTCTAATATCTTTGGATTAAACTGTGGATTAAATGACGTTCCGTGCCGTTCCGATCCGTACTACACGTCAGCCCATTGGGTTTCGTAGGAGTGGTCTATCTTGCTCCTCGATAATCTTTGCATTAAAGTATCCGTTACCCGGGAAGTCCTGGAGGCAGTTGATGTCCTTGGCCTCAAACTTGCAGGTCTCCAGCAAGATCTTCATGAAAGGGGAGGTACACAAAAAAGCTGGAGAAACTCAGCGGGTGCAGCAGCATCTATGGAGCGAAGTAAATAGGCAACGTTTCGGGCCGAAACCCTTCTTCAGACTGATCGGGGTGGGGGGGGCGGGGACAAGAAAGGAAAAAGGAGGAGGAGCCCGAAGGCTGGGGGATGGGAGGAGACAGCAGGGGGACTGAGGAAGGGGAGGAGATAGCAAGGACTAACAACATCGAATTCTCCCAATTTTTGTTAGTCCTTGCTATCTGCTCCCCTTCCTCAGTCCCCCTGCTGTCTCCTCCCATCCTCCAGCCTTCGGGCTCCTCCTACTTTTTCCTTTCTTGTCCCCGCCCCCCCCACCCCCAATCAGTCTGAAGAAGGGGTTCGGCCCAAAACGTTGCCTATTTCCTTCGCTCCATAGATGCTGCTGCACCCGCTGAGTTTCTCCAGCTTTTTTGTGTACCTTCGATTTTCCAGCATCTGCAGTTCCTTCTTAAACACTTCATGAAAGGGGGTTCCCTTCCAGTGTGTGGCAATATAACACAGTAATCCCACCGCAACATCAGTGATCTTCCAGCGTATACAAGGTTTGCATGTATTAATTCTATTTTTAATTTTCAAATCAGGGGAGAGCCCGAACGCAGTCCCCCACTACCACAAATGTTGCAGTTGAGTATCCCACATTTGGGGACATCGCAGGCGTCGGCACAACCGAAGTGCAATGGGATAGCCTCGTCCTGGGAGAACCTCCTGGGTGATCAAGGTTTCTCCCCTGCCAGGTAAGTACAAAGATCCTATAGCAGAGCAAGATGGGTTACTCTCACGCAAACGTGTAGTACGCTCATGGGCGGATTCATGGGTGATTTTATGACTCATTTTAGCAACCTGCCCCCGCCATCTTGGTCCGCCATCTTATTCCGCTATCTGCTTCCGGCCAAAGATCTGATTTTTGCTTCCGCCTCCGCTCCCGTATCTTCACTTTGGTCTTTGAATTTGACCATGCCGTCCACATCTACGAGTGTTGCCTACTGCTCGGCGCTAAATTGTTTCAATCGCCAATGTAAGCGACCCGACTTATCTTTCTTCAGGTTCCCCGTTAAAGAGGAAAGGTAAGAGAACTTCTATTACTTATGTTGCATATAGAAAATCTTATTTTGCCTGTACAATCTCACTGTAGTTAGATCATAGAGCTCAGATAGTCGAGTCTTCATGGCAGCAAACTTGTAAAAATCTTTCTACCTCTCTGTTATTTAAACTCTGTTGTACAATGAGAATTTTATTCGGTCTGCACAAACTTTCAATATAGATCAGACCTTAAAGCTGGGTGCTCCCCTTTGTCCCAGATGCAGTCGAGGCCTCATGGCAGCAAACTTGTAAAAATCTTTCTACCTCTATGTTATTTAATGCAGAATAAGCACATATTGACTCTGTTGTACACTGAGAATTTTAGTGCCCCCTGATCCCTTTAGCCACAGGGGCCACATCTAACTACCTCTTAAATCTAGCTAATGAGCTGGCCTCAACTACCTTCTGTTGCAGAGAATTCCACAGAATCACTACTGTGTGTAAAAAAAAATGTTCTCATCTCGGTCCTAAAAGATTCCCCCTTATCCTTAAACTGTGACCCCTTGTTCTGGACTTCCCCATCATTGGGACTAACCTTCCTACATCTAGCCTGTCCAACACCGTACGAATTTTCTTCTCAGGGGCAATTCCCCAATAGCACCCCTCAAGAGCTTTTTCTTTCTACCTCTGTTATTTAATGTAGAATAAGAACATATTGACTGCATGATATTTTCTGTAATTTCAGATGTCAACAGTGGGTGCAGAATACCCGCCGACATGATCTCCTACATCGAACTGCGGCGTATTTGTCACAGAACTGCCGTCTTTGTTCTGAGCATTTCGAACCTAGCCAGTTTAACAACAACCAGACCAAGAACAGGCTAGTTTGGGATGCAGTTCCAACGCTCTTTGACATCCGTAACCCTCCGAAACAACTGTATACTCAACGCAGGATACTTGAGAGGAATAATGAGAACCTTCCATCTTCACCGAAGCCTTCAAAGCAGCAAAGGGGCAAGTAATTTTTAAATAAACATTTAATTTCTCTCTTTTGCTAAATCTATCACAATGTAATATCCTAACTGATACAATTGTCAGTGGCACAATATGAAATGTCATGTATGGCACTAACATTTTCATGTGTGAGATCTTTCAGAATATTCCAGAGCTAACGCCGGAACGCCGTTTGCCAACCGTGTGACTCGGTGGCATGCGAACACCAGCCGTGGTGAGAGTGGAGCGGTCAAAGAGGGACCCTGACAGGCACCGGAGCAGCAGACAGCAGCACTTACTATTTCTTTAACATGAATTGGGTATCTCACATTGATTTTAAATGAGAATTACCAGTGGATGCAAATTTATTTACATGTATATGCTAAATCCATTTCATTTGTATACCTCTTTTAAGCCCGTACTAATTTTTTTTCCCCTCGGCAGTGTCACACAACATACAGGCCGACCATTGTTACTGCTTAGCTGCGGACCGGGTTCGTGAGGAAGAACTTCAATTCACACCAGATGCAACTCCCAGAGTGTCACACAACATACAGGCCGACCATTCTTACTGCTTAGCTACGGACCAGATTTGTGAGAATGTTATTCAATTCACACCAGTTGTAAATCACAGAAGAGCTCTGAAGAAGGAAAGACAGCGTACTTTCTGCCTCAAGTAAAGGGTGCAACAGATGAAGAAATCAGCGAGAAGGAGAGCTACAGAAAGCTTGATCAGTTTAGACTTTTTACAAGAGCCATTAAAGTCTTTTTTTGAATCACAATTGCGGAATGCGCCAGGGCGTAGAAGCGCAAGAGGAAGACGATGGGATTATGCAGACAAGATACTTGCCTTGTTCCTCTACCACAAGAGTCCCAGCACATATCAGCTGTACCAGAGCATATTCACACTTACATCAATTTCATCGCTGCGTGGATGGTTGTGTAATGTCAAAGTAAGACCAGGATTTCCCACTAAGATCTTCGCGCTTTGGAAGGACAGGGTAGCAGGCATGTCAGAGAGTGATAGAGTCTGTATAGTCTCCTTTGATGAAATGAGTCTACGTACAGGCCTCTCGTACAATATTACAGAAGATTCAGTTGAAGGTTTTGAGGACTTTGGATCACTAGGGAAGACGTCACGGCCTGCCAACCATGCTCTTGTTTTCATGGTTAGAGGCCTGTTTGGGAAATGGAAACAACCTGTGGGTTACTTTCTGTCGCGAGACTGCAAAAGGGCGGACAAACTGCAAGCATTACTCAATGAATGCTTGCATAAGGTTAAGGCAATTGGACTACAGCCTAAGGCCGTGGTTTGCGACCAAGGCCCAAGCAATGTTCGGTTGTACAACAACTTGGGTGTGACAGAAAAACATCCTTTCTTCTTCCACGGGGGAGCCAAGATCTTTTGCCTGCATGACCCGCCACACCTGCTAAAACACACGAGAACAAATTTGGAGAAGTATGTTTTTGAGGTAACAGGAGAGGATGGCCGAAAGAAACATATCAAGTGGGCACATATTCGCGCATTTTATGAAATAGATTCACAGTTTCCGGTTAGGAAAGGCCATAAACTGACCAGAGCCCACTTTGCTCTGAACAGCTTCTCCAAAATGAGAGTCAACAAAGCAGCGCAGGTGCTCAGTCATTCAGTGTCAGCAGGCATGTTAACCTATTCATCTATGGGACGGTTGCCTGGGGGTGCTGCTTATACTGCGGATTTCATTGCAATGATAGATGGACTGTTTGATGCATTTAACGGCAGGTGTCTCAAGACAATTTAAAAAAATTGAGGAGGCCCATGTCTGCAAAATCGGCGCATTGGTCATTCTTTGAATCATGCCTGCCTGTACTGCAAAGCTTAAAAGTGCTTGGAGCAAAAAATGTATTGTTTGTCAAAGGATGGCGGCTTGCAATTTCTTGCATTACACAGCTGTGGCAGCACATAAAGGAAAATACATACGCTTGTTTCATGCTCACATCCAGGGTTAATCAGGATGTCGTTGAGAATTTATTCGCGACCATTCGGCGAAAGGGCGGATTCCGAGAAAACCCATCAGCAAAGGAATTTTGCTGTGCTTTAAGAATGGTCATGGTAGCTGAACTGATAAAGCCATCTCTAAGTGCAAACTGTAAACCTGACGATGCTAAGTTTCTCTTATCACTGCAAACACTGACAAAAGACAGAGTCAAGAAACCATCTCCATCTATTTCCCATCACAATAGGGCACAACAGAACACTGTAGTTTGCAGCACGTCACTTGATCTCCCGGAAGAGAACACACTGGCTTACATCGCAGGCCACATCTGCCGTAGATTCCTCACCCCACATGAACTGATCTCAAAATGTCACATATGCAGAGAGGTTCTGCTACGACCTGATACAACCTTAGTTGATCCTGCCCTCATATTCATCCACCATAAGGCATATGACACATCAACATCAGACTTCGGCTCCCTGATGGTGCCTTCAGAACAGTTTCTCGCATTCTGTCAGGTGTGCGAGAAAGTGTTCCGCACAGAATTCGACAATGCTAGCATGACCAGGAACAACATCTCCAATCTAATAAATACAGCGATACACAATACTAAGGAATACAAGGACATGAACTTATGCTGCCAGAGAGTCAAGGCGCGAATTGTAGCTATCTTTGTCAGTGTCTGCATACATTATGGACTCAAATTCAAGAATAGAGACCTACAGGACCTGACCATTAAAAGGAAGTGTAAGAAAGTTCTAAAAGTGACGCATAAGTAAAGTACATGATGTCAAATTATTTATTGATGAAATGTCAGAAATGAAGTGTTGACCATTGATTAGTATTATGAATTATTTAAAATTGAGTGGGTTGGTGCAATATACTACTAATGTACCGTTATGAGATATTCACATTAAAATCTCACCATGTATGACAGAATGAAAGGTGTTATCCTTGCTTGTTTATGGATCTTGCCTTTGAATTATTAAATTGAGTGGGTTAGTGCAATGTTGGTTCCATGTGCTGCTAATGTGTCGTTATCAGATATTCCGTGTTAAAAAGACAAATAAATCACAATAAAAGCGAAAAGATGCCTATGTTCCTTCCACAGCGTGCGGGGGAGCCTGACCCGGATCAGCACGGCCAAAACACCAGAGTCAAGCTGCGGGGAGGTTTACAATTTTTTACAATGTTTATTATTTAATGTCCCTTGTCTGGTCTGAAATAAAGTTCAACATTGGATATAAAAATCAGAATAAATATAATTTTGTGTGTTACATGATTATATACATCTATATCACATTCATGTATGTGTGTTCCTTCCAGCACAATCTAGTCAGTTGTATGCTCGCTGAATAAAACCATCCTTAAGTTATACATCATTTAGAAATCTTGCTTAAACAAATTTAATTTTGTGAGATTCTACAATTAGAAAGCCCCACCATTACAGACCGATCTCATTCCACTCTCTGGTTATTGGGAAGACCAGACCCCGTTTATTGTGGAGAAACAACTCCATAGAAAAAAGAAAATAAGCACAAAAACTTTAAGTAACATTTCAGGGCTAGAGCAAATGGAATCTTCATATTGCTATTATTTTCCCAAATACTGCAGATGTGAACAGTGTGATTACATGAATGTGATTAGTGATTGAATTACAGAGTGCAAGTGTAATACAAAATCAACACAGCATATGAGCCATTCAAAATAACTGATTTTAAAAACATTAAAAAAGAAAATGACCAGAGGCAAAATTTATAAACATTTTTTTCTTTAACAAGAATTAAGAGAATTATGAACTAACATAATTATGAATCTAAACCTATGTCACACACAAAAACTTCCCCGCAACGTTGATTACCCTGCGAGTCTGGTCGGGTCGGCTAGGTTCCGGTTTACACAAAATCTACTCAAACACAGCCTATGAACCATTTAAAAAGAAATTATTTAAAAAACACTATTACCAGCAAAGATCCTATAGCAGAATCAAGACTCTATAATCTTTGATTACCAGAGCCAAATTTTATTCTTGACAAGAATTAACAGAGGTGAGAACTAACAGAATTACACCTAACATCTTATAACTCTATATGATTATAACATGCTATAAGATTACATTGCGAGTCGGAGCAGGTTACTAAAATGGGCGGAGAAAAACGCCCATGATTCCCTCCGTAGCGTACTACACGTCAGCCTATTGTATTTCGCAGGAGTGGCCTATTTTTTTTAATTTTTTTTTTTTAAATTTCAAAATATACTTTATTCAATTGGTAAATATATACAATTTCTGAACCATTCAAAACAAAATTCATCCGACATTTTCGGAGACTATACAAACTTTTTCCAGTACAATTTTTTACATTTGTCAAATTTCACCAAACAGTCCCCCACCAGTGCCACTCTGTGGCCCCTGTTCAAGTAATAAATATATACAATGTGTACAAAGTGCGAAAATTTCCATCTGACATTTCAAGTTCCACAAAAAATGTCCCCCACCCGTGCCACTCATGTGGCCCTCTGGTGTGGGATACCTTCCCTTAATTTAATTTAATTTGAGGGGCGTCTCCACCATACTGTGCCCCCCATGTCCAGCAGCGGAAGGACCCTAGACTGTGGCCCTCCCCCACCGAGCCTTGGCGTTGGCTGCACCAAGCTTCAGCGAGTCCCTTAGCACGTACTCCTGCAGTCTGCAGTGGGCCAGTCAGGCAACATTCCCTGACGGACATCTCGCTCTGCTGGGTGGTGAGCAACGCTCGGGCAGACCAAAGAGCGTCTTTCACCGAGTTGATGACCCTCCAGCAGCACTCGATGTCAGTCTCTGAATGTGTCCCTGGGAACAGTCCGTAAATCACAGAGTCCTCTGTGACGGAGCTGTTCGGGATAAATCGTTCCAGGGTACCCTTTCATACCTCTCCAGACTCGTTTTGCAAATCCACACTCTGCAAAGAGGTGGGCAACCGTCTCCTCTCCATAGCAACCGTCCCGGGGGCAGCGTGCGCTGGTAGTGAGGTTCCGACGGTGCAGGAAGGATCTAACTGAGAGGGCTCCCCTCACCGCCAGCCAAGCCAGGTCTTGGTGCTTGTTGGTCAGTTCTGGCGATGAGGCATTTTGCCAGACAAGCTGGGCAGTCTGCTCTGGGAACCACGCCACCGGATCCATCGAGTCCTTTCCCTGCAGTGCCTGCAGGACATTCCGTGCTGACCACTGCCCGATGGACTTGTGGTCAAAGGTGTTGGTCCGGAAGAACCTGTCAACAGACGTCAGATGGGGCGGCAATGTCCAGCTGACTGGTACATTGCGTGGCATCTGCGCCAGGCCCATCCTTCGCAACACCGGGGACAGGTAGAACCTCAGCAGGTAGTGGCACTTAGTGCCCACGTGCCCTGGCTCTACACTCCGCCTGATGCAGCCACACACAAAGGTGGCCATCAGGATGAGGGCGACGTTGGGCACGCTTTTACCCCCGTTGTCTGCCGACTTGTACATGGTGACCCGTCGTACCCGGTCCATCCTCGACCCCCAGATGAACTGGAAGACGGCCCGGGTGATCCCCGTGGCGTAGGAGGGAGGGACAGGCCACACTTGTGCCAAGTACAGCAGACCCGAGAGCACCTCACACCTGATGACCAAATTTTTCCCGGTTATGGAGAGGGAGCGTTGCTTCCACAGCTCCAGCTTCCTCCCCACCTTGGCTATCCGCTCCAGCCAATTTTTGTTACTCGACTCAGCCCCCCCGAACCAGATCCCCAGCACCTTCAAGAAGTCAGGCTTGATGGTGAAGGGGATGGAAGATCGGTCGGGCCAGTTGCCAAAGAGCATGGCCTCGCTCTTCCTGCGGTTCACCCTGGCTCCCGTGGCCGACTCAAACTGGTCACAGATGCTGATCAATCTGCGGACCGACCTTGGATCCGAGCAGAAGACGGCGACATCGTCCATGTACAGGGAGGTCTTGACCTGAATGCCCCCACTGCCTGGCAATGTCACTCCTCTTATGCTCGCATCCTTCCTGATGGACTCGGCAAAAGGTTCAATACAGCAGACAAACAAGACATGAGAAAGAGGGCAACCCTGCCTGACTCCAGACCTTACAGGGAAACTGTCTGATTCCCACCCATTGATTTGGACTGCACTACGGATGTTGGTGTAGAGCGGTTTGATCAGGAGTGGCCTATCTTGCTCTGCTATAAGATCTTCGGGTAATTATGCTAGAATATCGTCGCTCTCTCACAGCCAACCTCTACCATTACTCTTTCAAGGCAGTACGAGACAAAATTTAAAAATCATATTGCGCTTGATTGCCGAAAACAGGAAAAACTACATATTTTCGCCTTTTATTTCTCGTTATATATGTGATTTTTTCACATTTGCCCGCTTTTTCTTGCTGCTCGCTTCATTTGCATTCCTTCCTTAAAAGGAAGCAACCTTTCCCGAATTGCTGCTGACTTGCAGTTACTGAGCATCGCCTCTGGGTGGCGCTGCTCCACCGCCGACGTTTCATTGACAGAAGTTGGATACAAAACGCTGGAGTAACTCACTCAGTTGTTCAGGCAACATCTCTGGAGAGAAGTAATAGGCGACGTTTCGTGTCGAGAACGGTCTTCACACTGAGAGTCAGGGGAAAGGGAAACAAGAGATATAGTCGGTACATAGAACAAATGAATGAAAGATTCGCAAAAGCGGGAGGAATCATATAACCATATAACCAATTACAGCACGGAAACAGGCCATCTCGACCCTTCTAGTCCGTGCCGAACACGTATTCTCCCCTAGTCCCATATACCTGCGCTCAGACCATAACCCTCCATTCCTTTCCCGTCCATATAACTATCCAATTTATTTTTAAATGATAAAAACGAAGCTGCCTCCACCATCTTCACTGGAAGCTCATTCCACACAGCCACCACTCTCTGAGTAAAGAAGTTCCCCCTCATGTTACCCCTAAACTTCTGTCCCTTAATTCTCAAGTCATGTCCCCTTGTTTGAAGCTTCCCTACTCTCAGTGGGAAAAGCTTATCCACGTCAACTCTGTCTATCCCTCTCATCATTTTAAAGACCTCTATCAATCACAGAGGGGGCGCAGCAAGAGAGGGTGTTGCCGACCTCTCGTCGGATAGAGGAGGATGTCGCTGCAAATCCAATCCATCGCTCCTGCCCGCTCCGTGCCTCGGCACCCCACCAGGACACACAGAACCAAGGCCCTCAACGCCACCAGTCACAAGGTCACAGACTGCAACAGGTCTCATCCTGGAATAAGAAGGAACTGCATCGTAGAAACAAAGAACTGCAGATAAAATGTGTTAGAAGGAGCTGCAGGTGTTGGTTTACACCGAAGATAGACACAAAATGCTGGAGTAACTCAGCGGGTCAGGCAGCTTCTCTGGTGAAATGGAATAGGTGACATTTCTGGTCGCGACCCTTCATCCGACTGAGAGTCGGGGAAGATGAAACTTGATGTATGGGAAGGTACAGAACAAGCAGAACCTGTATCGATGATTCAGGACAGGTGGAGCCCATGGTGGACTGGGGACACGGTGATATCCAAGGAATACAAACGGTGAAATTCGCAAGAGGGTTCGGGTGGAGACGGAGAGAGAGGGGATGCAAGTTTACTTTAAGTTAGAGAAATCAATGTTCATACCGTTAAGGTTGTAAGTTGTCCCGGCGAAATATGAGGTACCGTTTCTCCAATTTGCAGAGGTCATCCAAGATGTCTTGGCATCTTTATGGAACGGTGGTTCACCTCTTCTGTCATAGATAAGGACCCTCGCATGTATCTCCTCGGTATCCCAAAGCTCCGCTCTTACTCGTGCTCCCCCCAACCCCCCAGACAGCAGATGCTGGTTTATACCAAAGATAGACACAAAGTGCTGGAGTAACACCGTGGGTCTGGCGGCTTCTCAGAAGAAAAAGGGTGGCTGGCCTATCCGGCCGGGGCCTTTCTTCAAACTGAAAGTTGAGGGTGGGTGTGGACCAGCCACAAATGATGGTTCTTTGTCGGGTACGTTGAACAATCCTTGTTCGAGACGTACCAGGGCCCCATCCCCGACCTCTACCTCCGTTACATTGACGACTGCTTTGGTGCCACCTCCTGCACCTACACACAACTGACTGACTTCATCCACTTCACCACCAACTTCCATCCGGCACTCCAATACACCTGGACGATTTCCGACACTTCCCTACCATTCCTTGACCTCACCATCTCCATCGCAGGGGACAGACTCCTGACCGACATACATTACAAACCCACTGACTCACATGGCTATCTGGACTACACGTCTTCCCACCCTGCCCCCTGTAAAGACTCCATCCCCTACTCCCAATTCCTCCGCCTACGCCGCATCTGTTCCCAGGATGAGACATTTCATACCAGGGCATCAGAAATGTCCTCGTTCTTCAGGGAATGGGGATTCCCCTCCGCCACCATAGATGAGGCTCACACCAGGGTCTCATCCATACCCCGTAACACTGCTCTCTCTCCCCATCCCCGCACATGCAACAAGGGCAGAGTCCCTCTGGTCCTCACCTTTCACCCCACCAGCCGGCAAATACAACACATAATCCTCCGCCATTTCCGCCACCTGCAACGTGACCCCACCACTCGCCACATCTTCCCATCTCCCCCCATGTCTGCCTTCCGCAAAGACCGCTCCCTCCGCAACTCCCTCATCAATTCTTCCCTTCCCTCCCGCACCACCCCCTCCCCGGGCACTTTCCGTTGCAACCGCAAGAAATGCAACACCTGTCCCTTCACCTCCCCCCTCGACTCCATTCAAGGTCCCAAGCAGTCGTTCCAGGTGCGACAAAGGTTCACCTGTATTTCCTCCAACCTCATCTACTGCATCCGCTGCTCTAGATGTCAGCTGATTTACATCGGCGAGACCAAGCGTAGGTTGGGCGATCGTTTCGCCGAACACCTCCGCTCAGTCCGCAATAACCTACCTGACCTCCCGGTGGCTCAGCACTTCAACTCCCCCTCCCATTCCCAATCCGACCTCTCTGTCCTGGGTCTCCTCCATTGCCAGAGTGAGCAACAGCGGAAATTGGAGGAACAGCACCTCATATTCCGTCTGGGGACCTTGCGTCCTTATGGCATTAACATTGAATTCTCCCAATTTGGCTAGCCCTTGCTGTCTCCTCCCCTTCCTTAACCCTCTAGCTGTCTCCTCCCACCCTCCCATCCGCCCGCCCTCGGGCTCCTCCTCCTCCTCCTCCCCTTTTCCTTCTTTCTTTCCCCCCCCCACCCCCCATCAGTCTGAAGAAGGGTTTCGGCCCGAAACGTCGCCTATCTCCTTCGCTCCATAGATGCTGCTGCACCCGCTGAGTTTCCCCAGCAATTTTGTGTACCAGCCACAAATGATTGGCGGCTGAAGGTCCATTGTTGGATTGGGAGGTGTAAACTATAAACAAACAATGTGGAGAGCCGAGGAACTGGTCAAATGACAAGGAAGAGGGGAGGGAGAGGGGGAAGTGTAAGGGGAAGTTATTTAAAGTTAAAGAATTCAATGTTTAAAAACAAAAACAAAAAAACCTTATTCAAGTAAAAAAATATATCCAATACTGAAACCGTGCAAGGAATTCTTCCGACATTCTTGGAGGATATACCTACATTCAATACTGTTTACACAGATTTCATACCCTTCCCCTTCTTTCTCGTGTAACCAGTTCCACAGTTCTCCACATTGTTTGCCTCTTGAGATCACACCTTCCCGAGCCAACAATGGGACCTGTCACACAGGTTATTTAATTGATCCGGGTCTCCTGGTCTTTACTCACCCCCAGCTATTCACCGCCGATCTCGAAGAACTGAAGCATGAAATTTACCATAAACTTTATGCTAACTCCAAACTAATCCACGCCCACGAAACGAGACTAAACAAAGCAGAGGCACGAATCGAAGAGGCTGAGGCAATTAACATGGCTATGAAAAATGTGCTGATTAAATCTATGAAAAAACTGAAAGTCAAGCAAGAAAATCGGATTGATTTGGAAGGACAGTCTAGACGAAATAACATTCGCATCTACGGCGTACCTGAATAGAAAGAAGGCAAATCCATGTGTGAATTTGTGGAGCAACTTTTAAAAACTGAACTCACAATAACAACGGACACCAACGTATGGATCCAGCACACGCACAGAGCTTTGGCTCGCAAACTGGAACGTAACGCACCACCTAGGTCTATAGTGGTAAATGTCCTGGAGTTTAATACCAAAGAAATGGTATTGAAAAAGACCTGGGGAAAGAAGATAATGATTGACGGGCGACGTCTATCATTTGACCACGACTATGCAACGGAGGTTGTCCAGACGCGCAGGGTATATAAAGGAATAAAGAGGTCCCTGAAGGAGAGAGGTGTCCGCTTCCAGACCCCGCTGGACAAGATGTGTATTCACTGGGACTCAGGAACATGCACACATCATAGTGCACAAGATGCAGCACAGGAGTTGAGGAGGAGAGGCTACTCCGTGGAGACACCTGATTACAGCGCTGAGGAGCTGGCGAACCCAGAGATGCAGTGTTTTCTCCAGGCTATGACATGGCAGAGAGTTGGAAAGAGGAGCGAAGATGGGAGTGAGACAGCAAGAGAGTGACTATAGGAGACTGAGCAGACCCCATCCAACTAGCTTTTATTGTGTCACAACTTCTTTTGGACTAGAAAATAAGTTCTATCGGATGATGTTGGACGATACTAGGATGCGTGAAATGGAGTGTTTCACCTCTAGTGAGGAGCCCTCTGGGAGGAGGTTTTCACCTCTACCTGGGGCAAGAAATCATCCTTACTTGGAAGTCAACTGTTTTCTCTTTTTTTTAATTTTCTTTATTTGGCACATGTTGTCCAGATGTTCAGACCTGCACAGTTTCAAGTTGTCTGGAGATTTATGAATGCAAGACAGGATTAGGTAAATTAAATATCACGTAATACTATCAAATTGGTGTCACTCAATGTAAATGGGATGAATAATCCAGTTAAAAGGAGCAAGGTCCTGGCTAAACTGAAAAAAGAAAAGGCTCAGGTAGTATTTTTACAAGAAACCCACCTGCCTCAACAAGAACATGAGGTACTAAAACGCTTAGAAATGCATTTTATAGTTCCTACTAGACCAAGTGCTGACCCGGGTCTGTTCCCCCAACGTGCGGTTGTGGGGGGGGAGGCGGCATGCAGCGTCACACACTAACTATCCCCCGCGAGGAAAAAGAGGGGAGAGAGAGAGAGAGGGGGGGAGAGGAGAGGGGGGGAGGGGGGAGAGGAGAGGGGGGAGAGGAGAGGGGGGGGGGAGAGGAGGGGGGGGGGGGAGTGGAGAAGGGGGGGAGAGGAGACGGGGAAAAGGAGAGGGGGGAGAGGAGAGGGGGGAGAGGAGAGGGGGGAGAGGAGAGGGGGGGGGAGAGGAGAGGGGGAGAAGAGAGGGGGGTAGAGGAGGGGGGTAGAGGAGGGGGGAGAGGAGAGAGGGGGAGAGGAGCGGGGGGGAGAGGTGGGGGAGAGGGGGGAGAGGAGAGGGAGAGGGGGGGGGAGAGGAGAGGGGGGAGAGGAGAGGGGGGAGAGGAGAGGGGGAAAGAGAGGGGGAGATAGAGAGGGGGAGAGGAGGGGGAGAGGAGGAGAGGGGGAGAGGAGAGGAGGGGGAGAGGAGAGGGGGTAGGAGAGTGGGGAAGAGGAGAGGGGGGAAGAGGAGAGGGAGGAAGAGGAGAGGTGGGAAGAGGAGAGGGGGGAGAGGAGAGGGGGGAGAGGGGAGGGGGGGCGAGGAGGGGGAGAGGAGAGGGGGGGAGAGGAGAAGGGGGAGAGGTGGGGGGAGAGGAGAGGGGGGAGAGGAGAGAGGGGGCAGAGGAGAGGGGGGTCAGAGGAGTGGGGGATAGGAGAGGGGGGAGAGGAGAGGAGGGAGAGGGAGAGAAAGAGAGACTAATTGAGGCACACACTTCCTGGTTTTATAGTCCCTTCCCCTGCCTCCAGCGGGGCAGCAGAGAGAATGGGGAATTTTGTAAAAACATTAATATCTCTGTCATTTTTCATCGACAGGAAAAATCCTCGGCACACATATGGCGGAGGGGGGCTCTGAGCAAGGTGGGCGAAAATAACGGCCGTAGGTGGCGGCGTTCTCTCAGAAATCGCAGCACAGAAGGCCAAAACCGGTCAAGAACAGACTTTTAGTAATATACTAGACCAAGACCAACAGCACGCAGCGTCACACACACTAACTATCTCCCCCCCCCCCCGCACTCACGCGAATACCCCCTTGATATTATATTAATATTATTAATTTGCTCCTTTTACCCCATAACCACCCTATCTACTGACGCATAGCCCCCAACTTGCAGTCACATCTAGAGAGGGGGGGGGGGGGGGCGGTCGGGGGTAGAGAGTGAGGACAGAGAGAGAAGGGGCAGATGCAGAGAGAGACACAGAGACACAGAGAGAGGGGCAAGAGGGATAGGGGGTGGAGAGGAGGATAAGTGGGAGGTTGGGTGAGGGGGGGAAAGGTGGGGGAGGAGGGGGGAGAGAGAGAGGGTGAGAGTGAGGGGGAGAGAGAGGGGGTGCTGAGAGGGGGTGAGGTGGGGAGCAGGGAGGGGGGAGGGTGGAGGGAAGAGGGTAGGGGTTGTGGAGGGAAGGGGGTTTAGGGGAGGGAGGGAGGGTGGGGGAGGGGATGGAGGGGAGGAGGGGGAGAGAGAGGGGGGAGGAGGGGAGAGAGGGGGTGGGGGAGTGGGGGAGAGAAGGGGGGCGAGAGGGGGGGAGGGGGGGAGGGGGGAGAGAGGGGGGAGAGGGGGAAAGAGGGGGAGTGCTGAGAGGGGAGGGGGAGAGGTGGGGAGCAGGGAGGGGGAGGGAGGGTGGAGGGAAGGGGTAGGGGTGTGTGGAGGGGAGGGGGTTTAGGGGAGAAATGGTGGGGGAGGGGAGGGGGGGGGAGAAAAAGAAGGGAGAGAGAGAGGGGGGGGGAGGGGGGGAGGGGGGAGAGGTGGGGTGAGGTGGGGAGAGGAGAGGAGAGGAGGGAAGAGGGGGGAGAGGAGAGGGGGGGAGAGGAGAGGAGAGGGGGAGAGGGGGAGAGGAGAGGGGGGGAAGGAGAGGGAAGGGAGGGGGAGAGGAGGGGTGAGGTGGGGAGAGGAGGGGGTGAGGTGGGGAGAGGAGAGGAGAGGAGGGAAGAGGGGGGAGAGGAGAGGGGGGGAGAGGAGAGGAGAGGGGGGAGAGGAGAGGAGAGGGGGGGAGAGGAGGGGGGAGAGGAGGGGGGAGGAGAGGGGGGGAGAGGAGAGGGGGGAGGAGAGGGGGGGAGAGGAGAGGGGGGAGGAGAGGGGGGGGAGGAGAGGGGGGTAGAGGAGAGGGGGGGAGGGGAGAGGGGGGGAAAGGAGAGGGGGAGAGGAGAGAGCGGAGGAGGAGAAGGGGGAGAGGAAGGGGGGAGAGGGGGGGGGGAGAGCAGAGGACTGGGGGGGGGGGGGCAGATGAAAGGGGGAGAGAACCTAAAAAGCATTTTAGAACCAAAAAAGACACATTCTGCAACCAAAAAAGACACATTCTGCAACCAAAAAAGACACATTCTGCAACCAAAAAAGACACATTCTGCAAGCATTGTAGAACCAAAAGAGACACTTTTTGCAAACATTTTAGAACCAATAAACACTTTTTGCAAACATTTTAGAACCAATAGACACATTCTGCAAGCGTTTTAGAACCACGAAGGACTTACATTTAAGTAGACATGTGTTCAGTGTTATTCACAGCTCAGAGAAACGTGACCCACTGCCTTCCTCCAGCTTGCAGACACTGATTGAGGCACACCACTTCCTGGTTTTATAGTCCCTCCCCCCTGCCGCCAGCAGGGGCAGCAGAGAGAATGGGGAATTTTGTAAAATCATTAATATCTCTGTCATTTTTCATCGACGGGAAAAATCCTCGGCACACATACAGCGGAGGGGGGCCCTGAGCGAGGTGGCCAAAATGACGGCGTAGGTGGCGGTGTTCTCTCGGAAATCGCAGCACAGATGACACAGCAAGCACAGACTTTTAGTAATATAGAAGATATATAGATAGATAAAACTAGCCAAAAGAGGGGAGTGGCTATCCTTATCACAAATGCAGTCCAATTTAAATGCCATAAAGAAGTCAGGGACAAAGAGGGAAGATATGTATTAGTTAAAGGGAAGCTGGAAAACAAAGTAGTGGCACTGATCAATGTATATTCCCCCCCCCCCCCCCCCCCTTGATATTTGATATGTGGAGGGGACTTTAATGTGGTCATGAATCATAATTTGGATACAACAAGCCTAAAAAACCAAGATGCATCTGACCAAGTTTATTAACACATCAGTGCAGGAAATGGGCCTGATTGATGTTAGGAGAGAACTTCACCCTTTAGAAAGGGACTACACACACGATTCAGTACCTCACTCAGTCTACTCCAGGATTGACTACTTTTTAATGAATACGGGTGAAAGTCACAGGATCACAGAGTGTAAAATCGGGGTGGCAGATGTATCTGATCACAGTGCGATCAGCTTGACAGTACACCTGAATAGTAGAAAAAGAAATACTGTTTGGAGGCTCAATGTGGGTATTCTGAATAATAAGGCAAATGTGGTAATAAGACTATTCCAAATGACAAAACAGGAACATTTTGAGTTTGGTGACAAACCACATAAGCTTTTAGCTCGCCAATTGAAAAAACAAGAAAAGGAAAATACTATAACCAAAATTAAATCAGAGAAAGGAGAATTACTAATACTACCTAAAGATATTAATAATAGATTTGCCCAATTTTATCAAAACTTATATACATCTAAAATTAAAAGAGAAGATAGTAAAATAAAAAATTTTCTAGATAATTGTAATCTTCCAATACTGGACCTTTTGGAACAAGAGGAATTAGGAGCTCAAATTACAATCAAAGAAATAGGTGAAACAATAAAATCGCTGAAAAATGGTAAGACACCGGGACCAGATGGTTTTAATAATGAATTTTATAAAAAATTTCAGGAGATAACAACCCCTTATTTATTTAATTTATACTCCCATGCTTTTAAAGAAAACAAACTACCTGAAACACTAACAGAATCAACTATTACACTTATTCCAAAAAAAGATAAAGATTTAGAAGATCCGGGCTCGTACAGAGCTATATCACTTTTAAATACAGATCAGAAAATTTTAGCAAAGATTTTATCAAGAAGATTAAGCAAATATATTAGTAAATTGATAAACCCTGATCAAACGGGGTTTATACCTAAAAGACACTCATTTAATAATCTGAGACGTCTGTTTAATATAATGTACTCGCATAAAGTAGAGGAAGAAGATATATCAATTATTTCTTTGGATGCAGAGAAAGCATTTGATCAGGTAGAGTGGCAATACTTATATAAAGTACTACAAAAATTTAATATGGGAGAGAATTTTATAAGATGGGTAAAATTATTATATGATAAACCGATGGCAAGAATTTTAACTAATAACATGTTATCTCAAAAATTTCAACTATCAAGGGGTAATAGGCAGGGATGTGCACTATCACCCCTGCTATTTGCCCTTATGATAGAACCCCTGGCTGAAAGTATAAGAATTCATCCGAATATTCAGGGCTATAATACCAGAGACTCAAAGAATAAAATCTCATTATATGCAGACGATATACTTTTATATATTACAAAGTCACAAACGAGCATACCAAATTTATTAAACTTAATAGAGGAATTTGGGTCTTTTTCTGGATATAGAATAAACTGGAATAAAAGTGAAATCATGACATTAAAACCTCAAGAACCTACACACTTACTGAAGTTCCCCTTTAAAATCGCAACAGAAAAATTTAAATATTTGGGTATTCAGATTACTAGAAAATATAAAGCATTATTCAATGCTAATTTCATGCCTTTATTAAATAAACTTAATACGTTGATTAAATTTTGGAAAACACTTCCCTTATCATTATTAGGTAGAATAAATGCAATAAAAATGATCTTCCTACCACAATTATTATACCTATTTCAATCTATACCGGTATATATACCAAAATACTTTTTTTTAAAATTAGACTCTAATATTACTAATTATATTTGGGACTATAGATCACATAGAATCACAAAAAAACATTTATGTAAACCAAAAGAGGTCGGGGGACTTTCACTTCCGAATTTTATGTATTATTACTGGGCAGTGCATATTAAGAATATGATTTATTGGTTGGATAGTGCTACCCAACAGACAGAATGGATAAAAATGGAGAAGGAGGATTGCCATCCTAGTAATATAGGAACGATCCTCTTCTCCCCAAAAAAACTGAATAACACAATATATAAGAAGAACCCAATTATATATGGTACAATAAGAATTTGGAAACAAATAAAATTATCTTTAAAATTAAGAAATCTATCACTGTTAATGCCAATAGCGAATAACCCTTTATTTAAACCATCTCTTATTGATAAGACATATAACCAATGGGAAAGTCTCGGAATTAGAAGGATCGGGGATATGTATGAAATGGGAAACTTACTATCATTCCAACAATTACAATTAAAATTTAAATTGAAAAACAACCAATATTTTAAATATCTTCAGATTTGCGATTTCGTGAAAAAATATATACAAGGATATCAAAAAGTAACTCCTGACTTATTGGAAGAGGCAATGAATATTGAAGCTGACTCACAAAAATTAATATCATATTTATATAATAGTATTCTAAATATAGACCTACCATCGACAGAGGTACTTAGAGAAGAGTGGGAACGGGAACTAATGATAAAATTTACGAAGGTTAAATGGGAAAAATACCTGATATATATTCACAAATGTTCAATTAATGTAAGACATAATTTAATTCAATTTAAAATTGTACATAGATTATATTACTCAAAAACAAGATTGAACAAATTTTATCCAAATATATCCGCCACTTGTGATAAATGTCTAGCCCAAAAGGCAACTATAACACACTCCTTAGTCTCCTGCATAAAACTTTATAGATTCTGGAATGATATTTTTGAAATATTTACAAAATTATTCAAGACAAGAATGGAACCTAATACTGAAATGATTATATTTGGCGTAATGGAAGATGGGAATAAATTGAACACATCTCAAAATCTATTCCTTAACTATGGTTTAATAATAGCAAAAAAATTAATTCTTAAATTTTGGAAAGGTACATCAATACCAACGCTTAAAATGTGGATTGCAAGTATGTTGGACACCGCTCATCTTGAGGAAATGCGATTCCTCCTAATGGATAAATCAGACCAATTCATAACGAGTTGGTCTCCATTCGTCGTTTTTTTGGAATCATATGGTGCAACACAATTGTAAAAAATAACTGTTTCAGGACTGGACGAGGGTTGGTCAAGACTATAAATAATGATCTCCTCTTTTTTTTTTTTTTTTTTTTTTCTTTTCTTCTCTCTATTCTCTCTCTCAACTTTTTTCATTTACTCGTTTTCTTTTTTCACACACTATATATTTCACATCTTTCTATCCTTTACTATCTAACTTCTTTTTCTTATTCTAATCTTTTTTCAGTGTAACAAAAAAAAAAAAAAAAGAAGTTGTACATAAAATGTATTATGAAAATATATATTAGGCACTTTGGTGCCATATGACTGTACTTACTTCTAATAAAATAAAATATTAAAAAAAAAAAAAAAGGAGCAAGGTCCTGGCTAAACTGAAAAAAGAAAAGGCTCAGGTAGTATTTTTTACAAGAAACCCACCTGCCTCAACAAGAACATGAGGTACTAAAACGCTTAGAAATGCATTTTATAGTTCCTACTAGACCAAGTGCTGACCCGGGTCTGTTCCCCCAACGTGCGGTTGTGGGGGGGGGAGGCGGCATGCAGCGTCACACACTAACTATCCCCCGCGAGGAAAAAGAGGGGAGAGAGAGAGAGAGGGGGGGAGAGGAGAGGGGGGGAGGGGGGAGAGGAGAGGGGGGAGAGGAGAGGGGGGGGGAGAGGAGGGGGGGGGGGGGGGAGAAGGGGGGGAGAGGAGACGGGGGAAAAGGAGAGGGGGGAGAGGAGAGGGGGGAGAGGAGAGGGGGGAGAGGAGAGGGGGGGGAGAGGAGAGGGGGGAGAAGAGAGGGGGGAGAGGAGGGGGGTAGAGGAGGGGGGAGAGGAGAGAGGGGGAGAGGAGCGGGGGGGAGAGGTGGGGGAGAGGGGGGAGAGGAGAGGGAGAGGGGGGGGAGAGGAGAGGGGGGGGAGGTGAGGGGGTAGATGAGAGGGGGGAAAGGAGAGGGGGGAGAGGAGGGGGGAGAGGAGAGCAGGAGAGGAGAGGAGAGGAGAGGGGAGGGGGGAGAGGATAGGAGAGGGGGGGAGAGGAGAGGGGGTAGGAGAGGGGGGAAGAGGAGAGGGGGGGAAGAGGAGAGGGAGGAAGAGGAGAGGTGGGAAGAGGAGAGGGGGGAGAGGAGAGGGGGGAGAGGGGAGGGGGGGCGAGGAGGGGGAGAGGAGAGGGGGGGAGAGGAGAAGGGGGAGAGGTGGGGGGAGAGGAGAGGGGGGAGAGGAGAGGGGGGGCAGAGGAGAGGGGGGTGAGAAGAGGGGGGGGAGAGGAGAGGAGGGAGAGGAGAGGAGGGAGAGGGAGAGAAAGAGAGACTAATTGAGGCACACACTTCCTGGTTTTATAGTCCCTTCCCCTGCCTCCAGCGGGGCAGCAGAGAGAATGGGGAATTTTGTAAAAACATTAATATCTCTGTCATTTTTCATCGACAGGAAAAATCCTCGGCACACATATGGCGGAGGGGGGCTCTGAGCAAGGTGGGCGAAAATAACGGCCGTAGGTGGCGGCGTTCTCTCAGAAATCGCAGCACAGAAGGCCAAAACCGGTCAAGAACAGACTTTTAGTAATATACTAGACCAAGACCAACAGCACGCAGCGTCACACACACTAACTATCTCCCCCCCCCCCGCACTCACGCGAATACCCCCTTGATATTATATTAATATTATTAATTTGCTCCTTTTACCCCATAACCACCCTATCTACTGACGCATAGCCCCCAACTTGCAGTCACATCTAGAGAGGGGGGGGGGGGCGGTCGGGGGTAGAGAGTGAGGACAGAGAGAGAAGGGGCAGATGCAGAGAGAGACACAGAGACACAGAGAGAGGGGCAAGAGGGATAGGGGGTGGAGAGGAGGATAAGTGGGAGGTTGGGTGAGGGGGGAAAGGTGGGGGAGGAGGGGGGAGAGAGAGAGGGTGAGAGTGAGGGGGAGAGAGAGGGGGTGCTGAGAGGGGGTGAGGTGGGGAGCAGGGAGGGGGAGGGTGGAGGGAAGAGGGTAGGGGTTGTGGAGGGAAGGGGGTTTAGGGGAGGGAGGGAGGGAGGGTGGGGGAGGGGATGGAGGGGAGGAGGGGGAGAGAGAGGGGGGAGGAGGGGAGAGAGGGGGTGGGGGAGTGGGGGAGAGAAGGGGGGCGAGAGGGGGGGAGGGGGGGAGGGGGGGAGAGAGGGGGGAGAGGGGGAAAGAGGGGGAGTGCTGAGAGGGGAGGGGGAGAGGTGGGGAGCAGGGAGGGGGAGGGAGGGTGGAGGGAAGGGGTAGGGGTGTGTGGAGGGGAGGGGGTTTAGGGGAGAAATGGTGGGGGAGGGGAGGGGGGGGGGAGAAAAAGAAGGGAGAGAGAGAGGGGGGGAGGGGGGGAGGGGGGAGAGGAGCAGGGGAAGAGGAGAGGAGAAGGGGGACAGGGGGGAGAGGAGAGGGGGGGAAGGAGAGGGAAGGGAGGGGGAGAGGAGGGGTGAGGTGGGGAGAGGAGGGGTGAGGTGGGGAGAGGAGAGGAGAGGAGGGAAGAGGGGGGAGAGGAGAGGGGGGGAGAGGAGTGTAGAGGGGGGAGAGGAGAGGAGAGGGGGGGAGAGGGGGGGGGAGAGGAGGGGGGAGGAGAGGGGGGCAGAGGAGAGGGGGGAGGAGAGGGGGGGAGAGGAGAGGGGGGAGGAGAGGGGGGGGAGGAGAGGGGGGTAGAGGAGAGGGGGGGAGGGGAGAGGGGGGGAAAGGAGAGGGGGAGAGGAGAGAGCGGAGGAGGAGAAGGGGGAGAGGAAGGGGGGAGAGGGGGGGGGGGAGAGCAGAGGACTGGGGGGGGGCAGATGAAAGGGGGAGAGAACCTAAAAAGCATTTTAGAACCAAAAAAGACACATTCTGCAACCAAAAAAGACACATTCTGCAACCAAAAAAGACACATTCTGCAACCAAAAAAGACACATTCTGCAAGCATTGTAGAACCAAAAGAGACACTTTTTGCAAACATTTTAGAACCAATAAACACTTTTTGCAAACATTTTAGAACCAATAGACACATTCTGCAAGCGTTTTAGAACCACTAAGGACTTACATTTAAGTAGACATGTGTTCAGTGTTATTCACAGCTCAGAGAAACGTGACCCACTGCCTTCCTCCAGCTTGCAGACACTGATTGAGGCACACCACTTCCTGGTTTTATAGTCCCTCCCCCCTGCCGCCAGCAGGGGCAGCAGAGAGAATGGGGAATTTTGTAAAATCATTAATATCTCTGTCATTTTTCATCGACGGGAAAAATCCTCGGCACACATACAGCGGAGGGGGGCCCTGAGCGAGGTGGCCAAAATGACGGCGTAGGTGGCGGTGTTCTCTCGGAAATCGCAGCACAGATGACACAGCAAGCACAGACTTTTAGTAATATAGAAGATATATAGATAGATAAAACTAGCCAAAAGAGGGGAGTGGCTATCCTTATCACAAATGCAGTCCAATTTAAATGCCATAAAGAAGTCAGGGACAAAGAGGGAAGATATGTATTAGTTAAAGGGAAGCTGGAAAACAAAGTAGTGGCACTGATCAATGTATATTCCCCCCCCCCCCCACCCCCCCCTTGATATTTGATATGTGGAGGGGACTTTAATGTGGTCATGAATCATAATTTGGATACAACAAGCCTAAAAAACCAAGATGCATCTGACCAAGTTTATTAACACATCAGTGCAGGAAATGGGCCTGATTGATGTTAGGAGAGAACTTCACCCTTTAGAAAGGGACTACACACACGATTCAGTACCTCACTCAGTCTACTCCAGGATTGACTACTTTTTAATGAATACGGGTGAAAGTCACAGGATCACAGAGTGTAAAATCGGGGTGGCAGATGTATCTGATCACAGTGCGATCAGCTTGACAGTACACCTGAATAGTAGAAAAAGAAATACTGTTTGGAGGCTCAATGTGGGTATTCTGAATAATAAGGCAAATGTGGAACAAATAAGGGAAGAGATAAAAAGGTACATAGAAGAGAATAATAACGGGGATGTGGATCCTGTAATACAGAAGATATATAGATAGATAAAACTAGCCAAAAGAGGGGAGTGGCTATCCTTATCACAAATGCAGTCCAATTTAAATGCCATAAAGAAGTCAGGGACAAAGAGGGAAGGTATGTATTAGTTAAAGGGAAGCTGGAAAACAAAGTAGTGGCACTGATCAATGTATATGCCCCCCCCCCCCCCCCCCCCGCCCCAGAGAGTACCAAATGTTTTTTCAAAACTTTGTTTGACATTATTGCTTAGAGACTGAAGGTATTTTGATATGGAGTCTCAACAGAGCCCCAGGAGCCGTGACAGAGGGAGGAGCGACCTTCGTGTGGTGAGATAAAAACCCATCGCGGGGCTTGTCTCAACAGAGCCCCAGGAGCCGTTACAGAGGGAGGAGCGACCTTCGTGTGGTGAGATAAAAACCCATCGCGGGGCTTGTCTCAACAGAGGCCCGGGAGCCGTGACAGAGGGAGGAGCGATCAAAATCTGCAACGTTCCATTCACAGATCTCACTTCCAGAGAAGGAGTCTGGTGGAAGCCTCTGATTGGTCCAACGGACTAGAGGAAGCAGCTGATTGGCTTGTATCCCGGGTAAGGCTTTATTGTATTCGGATAAGGGGGAGAATGAGGGCCAGGGCAGTTTACTGTTCTGGATGTCAGATGTGGGAGGTCATGGAGTCTGAGTGCCCTCCAGATGTCCACATCTGCGCCAGGTGCGTCGAGATGGGGCTCCTAAGGGACCGTGTTAGAAACCTGGAACAGCAACTTGATGACCTCTGTCTGCTCAGGAAGAGCGAGGAGGTCATAGATAGGAGTTACAGGGAGGTGGTCACTCCAAGACCACGGGAGACAGAAAATTTGGTCACAGTTAGGACGGGCAACGGGCAGAGGCAGGGACTGGTGAGTACCCCGGTGGCTGTACACCTTGAAAATAAGTACTCATGTTTGAGTAAAGGTGGGGGAGACAGCCTACCTGGGGGCAGCGACAGCGGCTGGGCCTCTGGCATAAAGACAGGTCTTGTTGCTCAGAAGGGTAAGGAAAAGAAGAGGAGGGCAATTGTAATAGGGGACCCTATAGTCAGGGGGTCGGATAGGCGATTCGGTGGACGCAGACAGGAGACCCGGATGGTAGTTTGCCTCCCTGGTGCCAGGGTCAGGGATGTGTCTGAACGTGTCCAAGAAATCCTGAAATGGGAGGGAGAGGAGCCTGAGGTTGTGGTACATATAGGTACCAACGACATAGGTAAAAAAAGAGAAGAGGTCCTGAAAGAAGAATTTAGGGAGTTAGGTAGAGAGTTAAGGAGAAGGACTGCAAAGGTAACAATCTCAGGATTACTGCCTGTGCCACGCGACAGTGAGAGTAGGAATGGAGCGAGGTGGAGGATAAATGAGTGGATGAGGGACTGGTGCAGTGGGTATGGATTCAAGTTTCTGGATCATTGGGACTTCTTTTGGGGAAGGTGTGACCTGTACAGAAAGGATGGGTTGCACTTGAACTCGAGGGGGACCAATATCCTGGCGGGGAGATTTGCAAAGGCTACTGGGGGACTTTAAACTAGTCTGGTTGGGGGGAGGGACTCAAATTGGGAAAGCTAGCAGTCAGTGTGTGAGGCAGGAGGCAGAGAATGGTAGCACTCTGACCCAAAATGTAGGGGAGAGAGAAGAAAAAGACAATAAACAGAGAATAAGAGAGGGGGGGTTTCTTAAATGTGTATATTTTAATGCTAGGAGCATTGTAAGAAAGGTGGATGAACTCAGAGCCTGGATTGACACCTGGAAGTATGATGTTGTGGCGATCAGTGAAACATGGTTGCAGGAGGGCTGTGATTGGAAACTAAATATTCCAGGATTTCGTTGCTTCAGGTGTGATAGAATTGGAGGGGCAAGAGGTGGAGGTGTTGCATTGCTTATCAGGGAAGATATTACAGCAGTGCTTTGGCAGGATAGATTAGAGGGCTCGTCTAGGGAGGCTATTTGTGTGGAACTGAGAAATCGGAAAGGGGTAGCAACACTTATAGGGGTGTATTATAGACCGCCAAATGGGGAACGAGAATTGGAAAAGCAAATATGTAAGGAGATTGCAGATATTAGTAGTAAGCACAAGGTAGTGATTGTGGGAGATTTAAATTTTCCACACATAGACTGGGAAACACATTCTGTAAATGGGCTGGATGGGTTGGAGTTTGTAAAATGTGTGCAGGATAGTTTTTTGCAGCAATACATAGAAGTACCTACTGTTAGGAAATGAGACGGGTCAGGTGGCAGAGGTATGCGTTGGGGAACAGTTCGGGACCTGTGATCACAATACCATTAGTTTCAATATAATTATGGAGAGGGTCAGAACCGGACCTAGGGTTGTGATTTTTGATTGGAGAAAGGCTAACTTTGAGGAGATGCGAAAGGATTTAAAAGGAGTAAATTGGGACATTTTGTTTTATGGGAAAGATGTGGAAGAGAAATGGAGTACATTTAAAGGTGAAATTTTAAGAGTACAGAATCTTTATGTCCCTGTTCGGTTGAAAGGAAATAGTAAAAATCGGAAAGAGCCATGGTTTTCAAGGGAAATTGGACACTTGGTTCGGAAAAAGAGGGAGATCTACAATAATTATAGGCAGCATGGAGTAAATGAGGTGCTTGAGGAGTATAAAGAATGTAAAAAGAATCTTAAGAAAGAAATTAGAAAAGCTAAAAGAAGATATGAGGTTGCTTTGGCAAGTAAGGTGAAAGTAAACCCAAAGGGTTTCTACAGCTATATTAATAGCAAAAGGATAACGAGGGATAAAATTGGTCCATTAGAGAGTCAGAGTGGACAGCTATCTGCAGAGCCAAAAGAGATGGGGGAGATATTGAACAATTTCTTTTCTTCGGTATTCACCAAGGAGAAGGATATTGAATTATGTGAGGTAAGGGAAACAAGTAGAGTAGCTATGGAAACTATGAGATTCAAAGAAGAGGAAGTACTGACACTTTTGAGAAATATAAAAGTGGATAAGTCTCCAGGTCCGGACAGGATATTCCCTAGGACATTGAGGGAAGTTAGTGTAGAAATAGCAGGGGCTATGACAAAAATATTTCAAATGTCATTAGAAACGGGAATAGTGCCGGAGGATTGGCGTACTGTGCATGTTGTTCCATTGTTTAAAAAGGGGTCTAAGAGTAAACCTAGCAATTATAGACCTGTTAGTTTGACGTCAGTGGTGGGCAAATTAATGGAAAGGATACTTAGAGATAATATATATAAGCATCTGGATAAACAGGGACTGATTAGGAACAGTCAACATGGATTTGTGCCTGGAAGGTCATGTTTGACTAATCTTCTTGAATTTTTTGAAGAGGTAACTCGGGAAATTGATGAGGGTAAAGCAGTGGATGTTGTATATGTGGACTTCAGTAAGGCCTTTGACAAGGTTCCTCATGGAAGGTTGGTTAAGAAGGTTCAATGGTTGGGTATTAATGGTGGAGTAGCAAGATGGATTCAACAGTGGCTGAATGGGAGATGCCAGAGAGTAATGGTGGATGGTTGTTTGTCAGGTTGGAGGCCAGTGACTAGTGGGGTGCCACAGGGATCTGTGTTGGGTCCACTGTTGTTTGTCATGTACATCAATGATCTGGATGATGGTGTGGTAAATTGGATTAGTAAGTATGCAGATGATACTAAGATAGGTGGGGTTGTGGATAATGAAGTAGATTTTCAAAGTCTACAGAGAGATTTATGCCAGTTGGAAGAGTGGTCTGAAAGATGGCAGATGGAGTTTAATGCTGATAAGTGTGAGGTGCTACATCTTGGCAGGACAAATCAAAAAAGGACGTACATGGTAAATGGTAGGGAATTGAAGAATGCAGGTGAACAGACGGATCTGGGAATAACTGTGCACAGTTCCCTGAAAGTGGAATCTCATGTAGATAGGGTGGTAAAGAAAGCTTTTGGTGTGCTGGCCTTTATAAATCAGAGCATTGAGTATAGAAGTTGGGATGTAATGTTGAAATTGTACAAGGCATTGGTGAGGCCAATTCTGGAGTATGGGGTACAATTTTGGTCGCCTAATTATAGGAAGGATGTCAACAAAATAGAGAGAGTACAGAGGAGATTTACTAGAATGTTGCCTGGGTTTCAGCAACTAAGACAGAGAAAGGTTGAACAAGTTAGGGCTTTATTCTTTGGAGCGCAGAAGGTTAAGGGGGGACTTGATAGAGGTCTTTAAAATGATGAGAGGGATAGACAGAGTTGACGTAGATAAGCTTTTCCCACTGAGAGTAGGGAAGATTCAAACAAGGGGACATGACTTGAGAATTAAGGGACAGAAGTTTAGGGGTAACATGAGGGGGAACTTCTTTACTCAGAGAGTGGTGGCTGTGTGGAATGAGCTTCCAGGGAAGGTGGTGGAGGCAGGTTCGATTTTATCATTTAAAAATAAATTGGATAGTTATATGGACGGGAAAGGAATGGAGGGTTATGGTCTGAGCGCAGGTATATGGGACTAGGGGAGAATACGTGTTCGGCACGGACTAGAAGGGTCGAGATGGCCTGTTTCCGTGCTGTAATTGTTATATGGTTATTATATGGTTATACTGTGGGATGCTATGAAGGCAGTTATACGTGGAAAGAATTGGAGAAAAAACATAAAAACATAGAGGATCAGTTGGTACTAAAACAGATTAAGGTAATAAGGGGGGAGATAGATGAGATCCTCAGGGGAGATATGGAAAAAAGGGCAAGATTTGTAAAGCAGACCTATTATGAAGCAGGTCCAAAAGCAACTAGACTCCTGGCCAGACGCCTGCGCAAACAGCAGGCCTCTAATACAATTCATAAAATAAGAGATCCTAAAACCAATCAATTATCACATGAGCCAGATGAGATAGAAAGAATATTTGAAGAATACTACAAGAAACTCTATTCTAAACCACTGACGAATCAGCTGATGAAAGGACAATGAGAAGTTTACTTAACTCACTTGATCACTTGATTGGTGAGACACAAAATAATACCTTTACGTCACAATTTACGGTTAAAGAGCTGGAAGCTGCAATCAGTAGACTCAAGGCTAGTAATTCACCAGGCAGCGATGGGTTTCCACCAGAATGGTACAAGGCCTTTAAGAAAGAGCTAACACCTCTGCTCCTGTCTTGCTTTAACTGGACCCTTAAAGAGGGCAGGGCTCCCCCATCATGGAAGGAAGCAATTATTACCATTTTACCCAAGGAAGGTAAAGACAAAGAGCAATGTAAACATTTCAGGCCAATCTCAATTTTAAATGTAGACTACAAACTATTTACCTCAAGTATTAGCAAAAGACTCGAGACTTTTGTACCAGATCCGATTAATGAAGACCAAACTGGATTAATTTATGTGGATGCATACAAACAGAAGGGATCTCTCTTTGTTTTGTATATTGAACCCTTAGCACAAGCAATAAGGCAGAGAGAAGACCTGCAGGGGGTCAAAATAGGGGGGAAAGAACATATAATTGGTCTTTTCGCTGATGATATCATTATTTTTCTTGAACAACCAGATATATGTCTCCCAAATCTAATGAACCTATTTGAAACATATGGATACTACTCAGGGTATAAACTGAATATAACAAAAACACAAATTACTTCATTCAATTATTCTCCATCCCAACAAATCAGAGATGCATATAATCTGAAATGGAATTCTAAAACAATGCAGTATCTTGGTGTAACTATACCCAAAACACTTTCCAACATGTTTGAAACTAATTATAATAAAATTGAAGAAAACATCAAAAAGGATGTTGAAAGTTGATCGACCCTTCCTCTAGACTTCAGTGCCAGAATACAAACTGTAAAAATGAATACCCTACCTAAACTACTATATTTATTCCAATCTCTCCCAATTAATGTTCCCCGAGATAAATTCATAGCCTAAGATAAAATAATCTCTAGATTCATTTGGAATAGCAAAAAACCAAGAATAAAACTAACAACACTTCAACTGCCGAAAAGCAAGGGTGGAATGGCTTTACCAAATCTGAGGAAATACTTTTCTGCAGCTCAACTCAGACCTCTGGCTTTTTGGTGTTGACCTGATTATGAATCTCGATGGAATGAGATGGAAAGGGAGATACAGGGTTACCAGACCCAGATTTTGGTGGGAGACAAATATCTGAGAGGGGCTTTGAGACATGCTATGGATCCAATAGTAGCATTTACATTAGAAATATGGAATGTTATAGTGGAAAAATACAAATTAAAAAGAGGGGTTCACGCATTGAAGTGGTTCGCATATGACTCAAAGTTTAAGCCAGGGGTGTATGATTCAAAATTCAAAGAATGGGCACAAAAAGGCATAACGGCAATGTATACAGTTTCAGAAAATGGCGAGTTTATGAGCTTCCAAGATATAAAGTAAAGGTATGGTCTCGAAAACAAGGATTTTTTTTAGATACTTGCAATTAAGAGACTACTTTACAAAAGAGATAAGGCCAGAACTAGATGAAACTTCAAATAATGTGATCAAGGTGATTGTGGATGCATACAAACAGAAGGGGTCTCGGGTCATCTCTGCTTTCTACCAAGCTCTGGTGGGAAGCGGGGGAGAATCAACGCTCTACATAAAAACAAAATGGGAAGCAGAATTAAAGATTCAAATAACAGAAGAAGAATGGTATCAAGTGTGTGAAACACAATGTTCATCCACAAGCTCACTAGTGTTGAGAGAATTTTGCTGGAAGAATCTATCTCGCTTTTTTATAACACCCAAAATAAAAAGCCGACAACTTGTTGTCCAACAACACTGTTGGAGGCTGTGCGGGAGTACGGAGGCAGACCACTCGCATATTTTCTGGAACTGTGTAAAGATAAGGCCATACTGGGAAAATGTTAATGCAGTTGTAAAAAATATCTTGGGTTATAAAATCCCAAATACTTGCCCTGTGATGTATCTGGGGCATATTAAAGATATTGTAAAGATAGAAGATACATATTTGATTAAAGTTTTGCTTGCAGCATTAGGTGGCTTTTTTGTAATTTATCGCTTTTTTGATAAATTACATTCACTTTTTTTGTTTATTCACAATTATTTGTTGTGTGACTTAACAATTTTTATGTACACTTTATTTTATGTTTTTCTTTTTCCCTTATTTATATTTAAAAGTGTCAGGAGATGTAGAACTACTGTAGAAATTATGAAGGACAACTCTGAATTCGGGATTCCGAGGTACTTGGCTGCATCACATGAATCATACAGTCTGGTAATAATAGCCAATGCAAGATAATAGTCTAATAAATATCGGAGGTCTCACCTTCTGTAGTTGGAACATCAGAGGTGCGAATGAGCCAATTAAGAGGGGTAAAATTCTGGCACAATTAAAATCATTAAATATGGATATTGCTTTCCTACAAGAGACACATCTGAAACAACAAACTCAGATCAGATTAAGGGCAAATTGGATAGGTCAAACCTATTACTCCTCATTCACCTCTAAAGCAAGAGGCACGGCTATTATAATTCGGAAGGGTATACCTTTTAAATTAAAGAAATCTATATCTGATAAAGAGGGAAGATATGTTATAGTCACGGGAGAAATTTACAATACACCATTAACTATGATAAATATTTACGCGCCTAATTTTGATAACCCACAATTTTTTAGGAAAATAATAGATTTAATCGCAGAGCATAATTATCAAAATATAATAATGGGGGGAGATTTCAACTGTGTTATAGATCCATACTTAGATAAATCAATAAAGCTAGGGAAGCGTCTTGTTAAAACTAAGACCTGTGAATTTTTAAATACTTATATAAAAAATAATAACATAGCTGATATTTGGAGAATAGCAAATCCAAGCGGTAGGGAATACTCATTTTATTCATCAGTTCACAAAACTTATTCGCGAATTGATTATTTTTATTGGACACAAAATTAATCCCGTATACGAATAAACCATCATATCATAATAGTATTATTTCTGATCATTCACCATTGACTTTTATACTTAAAATTGAGGGAATGCCGAGTATAAAACCTTTTTGGAGATTCAATGTACATATATTAAATAACCCGCAGGGTTATGAGTATATAAAAGAACAAATAAAACTTTTTTTCGAAATAAATGACACGCCAGGTATTTCTGCACCGCTATTATGGGAAACCTTTAAGGCATATATTCGCGGCGTCATAATTTCTTACCAAAGTTTTCAAAATAAGGAAAATAAAAGAGAACTTCAGCGGATAGAACAGAAAATAAAACTACTAGAACTGGACAATGCAACTGACCCAACCATAAATAAACATAATAAGATAACTTTATTGAAATATAAAGTCAATAGAATACTATCGGCTAGAGTAATAAAATTATTCCAAATTACAAAACAAGCACACTTCGAATTTGGGGATAAGCCACATAAACTACTTGCGAGGCAACTGAAGCAACGAGAAAAGGAAAAAACTATTACTAAAATTAAATCGGATAAGGGTGAGTTTTTAACACTGCCTAAGGATATTAACAAGAGGTTTGCCCAATTTTATCACAATTTATATACATCTAAAATAAATACAGATGTAAGTAAAATTACAAATTTTTTAGATAATTGCAAGCTCCCAAAATTGGATAGTTTAGAACAAGAGCAATTAGGAGCACGGATTACTAGTGAAGAAATAAAACAAATAATAAACTCACTGAAAAATGGGAAGACCCCAGGACCAGACGGTTTTAGTAATGAATTTTATAAAAGATTTCAGGAGTCAATTATACCAAGATTATTCAATTTATACACGCAGGCTTATACCGAAAATAAACTACCAGAAACCCTAGCAGAAGCAACAATAACACTTATACCAAAAAAAGATAAAGATTTAGATGAACCGGGTTCTTATAGAGCTATTTCACTACTAAATACGGATCAGCAAATTTTAGCAAAGATTCTAGCTAGAAGGCTAAATATTTATATTAACAATTTAATAAATACGGATCAAACGGGATTTATACCCAAAAGACAATCATTTAATAATTTGAGAAGGCTTTTCAATATAATGTACTCTCATAATGAGGACAATGAAGATATTTCAGTTATCACGCTGGATGCAGAGAAGGCATTTGATCAAGTAGAATGGCAGTATTTATACAAGGTACTCCAAAAATTCAATATGGGAGAGAATTTTATTAGATGGGTTAAACTACTTTATGATAGACCTACGGCAAGAATATTAACTAACAATACGCTATCTCCAAAATTTTACTTATCAAGGGGTAATAGGCAAGGGTGTGCCTTATCACCATTGCTATTTGCCCTTATGATAGAACCGTTGGCCGAAAAGATTAGAAATCACCCGAATATTCACGGATATAACACTAAGGATTCAAAGAATAAAATTTCACTATATGCTGATGATATTCTTTTATATATTACTAATACACAAACGAGTATACCCACCTTATTAACACTAATTGAGGAATTCGGCTCTTTTTCAGGATATAGAATAAATTGGGATAAAAGCGAAATTATGTCTTTAAAACCACAGGATTCGAGACACTTACTAAAATTCCCCTTCAAAATTGCAACAGAAAAATTCAAGTATCTGGGTATTCAAATTACAAGAAGACACAAATCATTATTTAGTGCCAATTTTATACCACTATTAAATAAACTGAATGATATGATTAAATTTTGGAAAACACTTCCGCTCTCATTGATAGGTAGAATCAACGCTATAAAAATGACTTTCTTACCACAATTAATATATTTGTTTCAAGCGATCCCAATATATATTCCAAAATATTTTTTCAAAAAACTAGATTCCACTGTTATTAATTTTATATGGGATTACAGAACACATAGAATTCAACGAAAGCATTTGTGCAAATCTAAAGAAGTTGGGGGTTTATCATTACCTAACTTTATGTATTACTACTGGGCAGTGCATATTAAGAACATAATGTACTGGCTGGATAGTTCCACTCAGCAGTTGGAGTGGATAAGAATGGAGAAAGAGGAGTGCTATCCGCACGATATAGGAACGATCCTGCTCTCACCGATAAAATTGAATAGTATAATATACAAGAAGAACCCAATTATTCACAATATAATAAGAATTTGGAAACAAATAAAAGTATCCTTGAAATTAAATAATTTATCAGTACTAACCCCACTATTGAACAACCCCGCATTCAAACCTTCTCTCATCGACAACACATATCAACAATGGGATAGACTGGGGATTAGGAAAGTAGGGGATATGTATGAATTGGGTAAACTGTTATAATTTCAACAATTAAAATTAAAATTTAAATTGAAGGATAATCAATATTTTAAATATATACAGGTATGTGACTTTATGAAGAAATATATACATAGATTTCAAACTATATTTTTAGACCCTTTAGAAGAAGCAATGAATATTAAGGCTGATTCACAAAAATTAATTTCATACTTTTATAATAATATATTAGATAGAGAATCACCCTCAACAGAAGCACTAAGGGAAGATTGGGAACATGAGCTAATGATAAAGATCTCGAAGGATAGATGGGAAAAGTATTTGATGAATACACATAACTGTTCTATTAATACAAGACATAATTTAATTCAATTCAAATTATTACATAGACTATATTATTCAAAAATGAGGTTGAATAAATTTTATCCAAACGTCTCTCCCAGATGCGAGAAATGTTTGTTTCAAAACGCTAATTTAACACATTCATTTGTAGGATGTACAAAGTTGAATAAATTTTGGAGTGATATATTTGATATATTTACAAAGCTCTTCAAGTCAAGAATAGAACCCAAAATGGAATGGATTATATTTGGAATAATAGGAGAAGATACCAATTTAAATAAAGACCAAAATGTTTTTTTTAATTATGGGTTAATAATTGGAAAGAAATTGATACTTACATTTTGGAAAAATACAACCATACCAACTGTTAAAATGTGGATTAGGAATACGATGGACATAGCACGCCTTGAAGAAATGAGACTCCGACTAATAGATAAATATGACCAATTCTTAAGGAGTTGGTCTCCTTTCATCGACTTTTTGGAATCATGTGATGCAGCGGTACCATAAGGATTGCTGATTTCAGTTCATGACGTGGATAGATCTACATCTCCGAATATAGATTTGAAAAATTCTCTTTTAAGGGGCCTTTTCTTCTATTTCTACTTTCCACCTTTTCTTTTTATTTTATTTTTTATTTTTATTTTTTATATCCACACTTCACATTTTTCTACTCTCTACCATCTATTTTCCACTCTTTCCCCTTTCTATTGTTTTCTTTTTCTTGTCTTGCCTACTCATAACATAAAACTAGAGGTTGTACATAGAATGGATTACGGTATGACATAGTTGGCACCTAAAATTAGGTGCCACTGTATTGTTTTGTATTGTATTAACTTCTAATAAAATAAACAAAAAAAACAAAAAAACAAAAAAAAAAAAAAAAAAGTTTTGCTTGCAGCAAGTAAGAAGGTCATTACCAGGCAGTGGTTAATGAAAAAAGTCCAAAACAGGAACAGTGGTTAGAAATTGTGCGAGACATCTTTACTATGGAGAAACTGACATATTCCTTGAGAGTCAATGAGAATTCATTTTAGAAGATCTGGGAAAAATTGACCTTTTATTTGAGCCATGACACCAATTAGATAAATGCCGAGCTAGATATGGGACGATTGTGTTATATAGAACTAGATGGTATGTTTGTATGAATATTGAAATATCTCCAGATAACTAATCAATGTAACTTTTTTTTTAATATTTGGTAAGTGAACCACACGGTCTTGTTCCAATTTTTAGTTATTTACTTCTTTTTTTCCCCTATCTATTTATGTTTTTATTTTGATTGTTGTTTTTCTTATTTTGTTTTATTTATGGTGATGGTGTTGCACTGTTTTGTATATATCTCTGAAAAATCAATAAAAATTTAAGTGGAAAAAAAAGAGAACATGCTGACCGGTTGCATCGTGGCTTGGTTCGGCAACTTGAGTGCCCAGGAGTGGAAAAGACTACAAAAAGTAGTAAACACTGCCCAGTCCATCATCGGCTCTGACCTCCCTTCCATCGAGGGGATTTATCATAGTCGCCGCCTCAAAAAGGCTGGCAACATCATCAAGGACCCACACCATCCTGGCCACACACTCATCTCCCTGCTACCTTCAGGTAGAAGATACAGGATCCTGAAGACTGCAACAACCAGGTTCATGAATAGCTACTTCCCCACAGCCCCTAGGAGGTGTAGGGGGCGCTGCTCTGGCAGCAGCCATGTCATGCAGCTCGTCAGTTTTTCAACCTTTTTTTATTTTTTTAGTATGTTTTAAAGTCTGTATTTAATGTTTCTTTGTGTGTTTTATGTGGGGGGTGGTGTGGGGGGGTGAGGGGGAAACCGCTTCGGTCGCCTCCTCCACGGAGAGGCGAGTTTTTCCAGGTCGCCTCCCCCGTGGCCTAACATCAATGATCGACGCGGCCTTTCCCGGAGACGCGCCCGGGGGTTCAGCGGCGGGCGCAGCGTGGACTCTCGGCGTGGAGCGGGTGAGCCCTCGCTGGGGCTCGCTGGAGGGGAGCGCTCCGTTTCGCTGACCCGGGGCAGCCGGCAACCTGAAGTCGCAGCCTGAAGCCGCGGTCTGCAGAGCTCCATCTGGTGCGGCGCCTACAGCCCGGGATCTCACGTTGGGGACCCGGGGGAAGAAGAAGCCATCACTGCCGGCCCGCGGCCGACTTCTACCGCGGGTCCGGCATGGACTTACCATCACCCCTGGAGGGGAGCTTCGACCGCCGGCCCTGCAGTCTACGGTGCTTCTGGCAGCGGCGGGGTGTTTAAATCTTGACCGCCGGCCTGCGGCCTACAACAACTTAAAGCCGCGGTCTCCGGTGAGGAAGAGCCGATCCTGGACTGACTCTGGACTCTGGTCCTGACCACGGGGGGGAAATGGAGGAGGACTGGCCAAATTTTGTGCCTTCCACCACAGTGATGAATGCTGTGGTGGATGTTTGTGTTACAGTTTTATTGTGGTTGTGTGTTCTTTATTATTGTATCGCTGCAGACAACCCAAATTTCCACCAGCCTGGCTGTGTGGCAATAAATTATATCTATCTATCTATCTATCAGGCTATTAAACTCAACTGAAACAAAACCCTGAACATTAATAGACCATTATCTGTTTATTTGCACTTTATCTGTTTATTTATTCATGTGTGTATATATTTATATAATGGTATATGGACACACTGATCTGTTCTGTATTCGGGTGATCTGTGAGTTGGTGGGAGTTAATGTGGTCGTGAGGGCCATTGTGTTTCAGGGAAACGCGAGGAAATGAGAATAACGGGATTATTCTAAGGAACAGCATAGATATCGATGTGCCAAATGGTCACCTTCTACTTAACAGTGAAATAGAATACAGAAATATACTCGATCAATCTTCACCTTTCATTTGACAGGAGCTGTCACAAAGCCTGGAGTCTCAGGTCACATCTCAATTTGCTGAACTGCACCAGATTCTTCTGAAGAAAGAGCAGCGCATTCTCAGAGAGATCAAGGAGGATGAGGAGAAGATTCTAAGTCCAATGGAGAAAAATCTTCAAGACATTCAAGAGAATTTAAACTCTATTGAGGAGAAACTCTCAAAGCTGCAGGGATGAATGGAACAAACAGACAGCGTGTTATTTCTGAAGGTCAGGGGTTATGTTTGAATTTTGTTCAATGAAACTGCAGTCACAACGTTGGGAAAGATATATTTGTGGAAATGCAACTTTTATTCATCCAACGTCCCTCATACAAACACACTCTTCTATCTCATAATTCATAGTAGAAGAAATAGGCCATTCGGCCCATTAAGTCTACTCTGCCATTCAATCATGGCTGATATATCTTGCCCACTTAACTCTATTCTCCTGCCTTCTCCCCAAAATCCCCGACACCCGTACTAATCAAGAATCCATCTATCACTGCCTTAAAAAATAATCCATTGACGGCCTCCACATCCTCCTGTGGCAATGAATACCACGGTTTCACCACCCTCTGACTAAATAAATTCCTCCTCAACTAAAGATACGTCCTTTTATTTGGATGCTATGGGCTCTGGTCCTGGACTCTTGCGCCAGTGGAGACATCCTCTCCGCATCCACTCTATCCAGGCTTTTCACTATCCTGTACATTTCAATGAGATCCTCCCTCTTCCTTTGAAACTCCAGCAAGTTCAGTCCCAATGCCATCAAATGCTCATTATTCGTTAACCCACTCATTCCTGCGATCATTCTAGTAAAGCTCCCTTGGATTTGCTCCAGGCCACTTTAACCATATAACCATATAACAATTACAGCACGGAAACAGGCCATCTCGACCCTTCTAGTCCGTGCCGAACACGTATTCTCCCCTAGTCCCATATACCTGCGCTCAGACCATAACCCTCCATTCCTTTCCCGTCCATATAACTATCCAATTTATTTTTAAATGATAAAAACGAACCTGCCTCCACCACCTTCACTGGAAGCTCATTCCACACAGCCACCACTCTCTGAGTAAAGAAGTTCCCACTCATGTTACCCCTAAACTTCTGTCCCATAATTCTCAAGTCATGTCCCCTTGTTTGAATCTTCCCTACTCTCAGTGGGAAAAGCTTATCCACGTCAACTCTGTCTATCCCTCTCATCATTTTAAAGACCTCTATCAAGTCCCCTCTTAACCTTCTGCGCTCCAAAGAATAAAGCCCTAACTTGTTCAACCTTTCTCTGTAACTTAGTTGCTGAAACCCAGGCAACATTCTAGTAAATCTCCTCTGTACTCTCTCTATTTTGTTGACATCCTTCCTATAATTAGGCGACCAAAATTGTACCCCATACTCCAGAATTGGCCTCACCAATGCCTTGTACAATTTTAACATTACATCCCAACTTCTATAATTAATGCTCTGATTTATAAAGGCCAGCACACCAAAAGCTTTCTTTACCACCCTATCTACATGAGATTCCACTTTCAGGGAACTGTGCACAGTTATTCCCAGATCCCTCTGTTCACCTGCATTCTTCAATTCCCTACCATTTACCATGTACGTCCTATTTTGATTTGTCCTGCCAAGATGTAGCACCTCACACTTATCAGCATTAAACTCCATCTGCCATCTTTCAGACCACTCTTCCAACTGGCATAAATCTCTCTGTAGACTTTGAAAATCTATTTCATTATCCACAACCCCACCTATCTAAGTATCATCTGCATACTTACTAATCCAATTTACCACACCATCATCCAGATCATTGATGTACATGACAAACAACAGTGGACCCAACACAGATCCCTGTGACACCCCACTAGTCACTGGCCTCCAACCTGACAAACAACCATCCACCATTACTCTCTGGCATCTCCCATTCAGCCACTGTTGAATCCATCTTGCTACTCCACCATTAATACCTAACCATTGAACCTTCTTAACCAACCTTCCATGAGGAACCTTGTCAAAGGCCTTACTGAAGTCCATATATACAACATCCACTGCTTTACCCTCATCAAATTCCCGAGTAACCTCTTCAAAAAATTCAAGAAGATTAGTCAAACATGACCTTCCAGGCACAAATCCATGTTGACTGTTCCTAATCAGACCCTGTTTATCCAGATGCTTATATATATTATCTCTAAGTATCCTTTCCATTAATTTGCCCACCACTGACGTCAAACTAACAGGTCTATAATTGCTAGGTTTACTCTTAGACCCCTTTTTAAACAATGGAACAACATGCACAGTACGCCAATCCTCCGGCACTATTCCCGTTTCTAATGTGCCGAATTTCTCCCATGTAACAAAGTCCACCAACACAAGCAACATCGCAATGAATCTTTGTCTAAGAAAAAACTACAGGTGCTGGTTTAAATCGAAGGTAGACACAAAATGCTGGAGTACCTCAGCGGGACAGGCAGCACATCCCTGCTGAAGACCACTGCGTACAGATAGCCACTACCATTCCATACCTTTCAATCACAAAACTATCCTGATGCCCACACCCTCTGCCTCCTTAAACCAAATAAATATTGGATCCAATGATCCAGGTCATATGTCTTCTCTTTCGCCACTCGCCCACCATGAGGGAACATGTCCAATGCCCCACGAAAGTCCATATATTGGTTTAGCCTCAGTTGAATGAATTGTTGGTTACAGGTCCAGGATCATTTCCACCATGAATCTCCTGTCCTTCCGCGACCCTACAATCGAGCCTCCATACATTCTGTGTTGCACAAGGGCCATTCAATCCCGACATTTTTCAGTGGTGGAAGCCACCCCACCTTCCGTCTCACCCTCTGCTGCAGAGAACATGAGCAGAAGAATCACAACTGGCATCTGAAATCGCCTCTATTCAGCAAAGATCCTAGAGCAGAGCAAGATGGCCTACTCTCACGCAAACGCGTAGTACGGTCATGGGCAGATTCATGGGCGATTTAGGAGCCATTTTAGCAATCAGCCGCCGCCATCTTGTTCCGCCATCTTGTTCCGCCATCTTGTTCCACCATCTTGCTTCCGGCCAAAGATCGGATCTTTGCTTCTGCCTGCGCGGGGCGGGGAGAGGGGGTTCGCGGCCCGGAGCAGCGGGGAGAGGGGATGCGCGGCCCGGGGCAGCGGGGAGAGGGGGTGTGCAACCCGGGGCAGCAGGGGGAGGGGCATAGGAGGAGGGGGGAGTGTGGGGGGAGGCGAGGGAGTACCGGGGGGATAAGGCCTAGTGTGTGTGAAGTTGCGGGGAGGTTTACAATGTTTATTATTTAATGTCCCTTGTCTAGTCTGAAATAAAATTCATCATTGGATATAAAAATCACAAGAAATATAATTGTGTGTGTTATATGATTATATACATCTATATCACATTCATGTATCTGTGTTCTTTCCAGCACAATCTAGTCAGTTGTATGCTCATGGAATAAAACCATCCTTAAGTTATACATCTTTTGTAAATCTTGCTCAAAACAAAGTTAATTTTGTGAAATTCTTCAATTAGATAACCCCACAGGCAGATCTCATTCCACTCTCTGGCTATTGGGAAGACCAGGCCCCTTTTTATTTGTGGAGAAACAACTCCATAGAAAATAGAAAATAAGCACAAAAAAATAAGTAACATTCCAGGGCTAGAGCAAATGGAATCCTCATATTGCTATTATTTTCCCAAATAACCATATAACAAGTACAGCACGGAAACAGGCCATCTCGGCCCTACAAGTCCGTGCCGAACAACTGTTTTCCCTTAGTCCCACCTGCCTGCACTCATACCATAACCCTCCATTCCCTTCTCATCCATATGCCTATCCAATTTATTTTTAAATGATACCAACGAACCTGCCGCCACCACTTCCACTTCCACTGGAAGCTCATTCCACACCGCTACCACTCTCTGAGTAAAGAAGTTCCCCCTCATGTTACCCCTAAACTTCTGTCCCTTAATTCTGCAGATGTGAACAGTGTGATTACATTAATGTGATTAGATGAATGAATTACAGAGTGCAAGTGCAATACAAAATCAACTCAAACACAGCATATGGACCATTTAAAAATAAATGATTTTAAAAACATTAAAAAAGAAAATTACCAGAGGCAAAATTTATAAACATTTTATTCTTTCACAAGAATTAACAGAATTATGAATCTAACCCTATATCACACACAAAAGCTGTTCCCCCGCAACGTTGATTACCCTGCGAGTCGGGTCTATATATAGGTTCACAGCCTATGAACCATTTAAAAAGAAATTATTTAAAAAACATTAAAAAAGACAATTACCAGAGTCAAATTTTATTCTTGACAGGAATTAACAGAAGTGTGAACTAACAGAATTACACTGCGAGTCGAGTCGGGTCGGGTAGGTTCCGGTTACTAAAATGGGCGAGGAAAAATGCCCAGGATCCCCTCCGTAGCGTACTACACGTCAGCCCATTGCATTTCGCATCTTGCTCCGCTATAGGATATTTGCTATTCAGTGTGATGCCCCAGGCCTCAACTCCTCCTGTGTGCCAGTTCCACACTGGCACCAATTCTCCTATATTACATCCGATATCCTGCCTGCCTTTATAAATACTTCCTGTCACCACTTATCTCAATCCGCTGCTTTATAATCTGGTTCCCTCTCCACCTCCTATCAGCGAGATCTCACAAAACCCTGCCCAACTGCTCCAAATGCCCACCCGCAATTTTTTTTTTCTCTCTCTCTCTCTCTCTCTCTCTCTCTCTCTCTCTC
>NC_045970.1:412817-509982 GCF_010909765.2 Amblyraja radiata
CCCCCTCTCTCTTCTCTTTTTCTTCCCTCTCACCCCTCTCCCTCTCTTCCCCCCCCTCTTCCACCTCACTCTCCCTCCTCTCTCTCCCCCCTACCTCTCTCTCCCCTCTCTCCCCCCCCCCTCCCTCTGCTCTCTCTCCATTCACACCCCCCATTGTCTCCCTGTCTCCTTCCCTTCTCTCTCTCCACTTCCCTTTGAGAGTCTGCCCCTTTGGCACAGAGACTCTTGCGGCAGTGGCGCAACACTTCCTACGCCTCCGACAGCCCGGGACTTGCAGTAGTGCTCCACGGCCAAAGCTGCAGCGAGCGATTCAACAGCCCCGCAAACACTCGCAGCCCGGGCAAACATTCGCCAGTCCTGACTCCACGCAACTGCTCCCACCGCTGGTTCTGCTCCCATCCTGCAGTCAGCCCCGGCTCTCCAACACCCGCGGCCCATGCAGTTTATCCGAGTTTTGACATTTTCGTTGATCACAACATTTCTCACCACAGAGCGTGAGAAATTGCTGATCAGCGTGAGGGCGTGAGAGTTTGCTTGAGGGCGTGATTCTCACGCTCAAAGCGTGAGAGTTGGCAGCCCTGCTTTCCTCGTCTATCAGAATGTCCTACCTCCCTCTAAATCTACTTCTTTTGTGGCCTCAACCCGCCCCGAGGGCAGTGAGGTCAACCACTCACCTCTCTCTGAGCAAAGTCATGTGTCTCTGAGGTCTCAACGCTGTTTACAGCTGATGGCCTCCACTGCTGCTCTTCCCCACATCCATTCCATCCTAACCCTTCATCGTTTCGTGGAGTGGTACAGCACGGAACAGGCCCTTCAGCCCAATTCATCCATGCCTACCAAGACGTCCCATCTAGGTCCCATTTGACCATATTTGGCCCATATCTCTCTGAACTTCTCCTATCCATGTATGTCCAAATGTTGTTATTGTACCAACTTCAACTACATCCTCTGGCAGTTCGTTCCCAGATACCAACCACACTTTGTGTGAAAACAGTTGCCCCTCACGTTCCTATTAAATCATTCCCCTCTGCCTTCTAGTGCTCGATGACCATATCCTTGAAAAGAACGACTGTGCATTCACCCTGTCTATTCCTTTCATGATTATATTCACTACTATAAGATCACCCACCCCTCAGCCTCCTGTGCTCAGAGGAATAAAGTTTGTGCCTGCCCAACCTCTCCCTATCGCTTTATCCCTCAGGGCCTAGTAGACTCCAGGCCCGTACGAAGCTTTTCAAAAAGTGGGGTGGCATGACAGGAATACAAAAAACTTAATGTGAAATAATGTGTGCGCTGCGCACATCACGAGTGCGAAGCGTGAAGTCCCTCGATGCCGGGGTCCAGGGTCCAGGGCCCGCTTTAGGGCCCAGGAAGCGCTGGGGGTTTTAGATGCTCTCTGATGCATTCTGAGCCTTAGTTTGGAGCATATTTGCACCAAATTTATGACCAATATTTAAGAAATGAACAGGAATCTGAGAGGTAGCTGTTTCACACAAAGAGTGCTGGGTGTATGTGACGAGCTGCCAGAAGAGGTAGTTAAGGCTGGGACTATCCTAATGTTTAAGAGACATTTGGACACGTACATGGATAGGACAGATTTAGATGGATATGGGCCAAACGCGTGTGAGTGGGACTAGTTTAGATGGAACATGTTGGACGGAGTGGGCAAGTTGGGCTGAAGGGCCTGTTTCCACACTGCATCATTCTATGACTAAAAAGTGAAGAAGAAAGATGCATGTAGGTAAGTAGAGCAGATTTGAAAGAGGAGTGAAATGTAAAGGAAGAGAGAGGTTTATGGGTGGAAAGGAACATAGGAAAGGAGGGGGGAGAGTGGGCTTGGGCAGATGGGTGAAGGGAAAATAGACACAAAGTGTAGGAGTAACTCAGTGGGTCAGGCAGCATCTCTGGAGAAAAGGTATAGATTATATGTCGGGTCAAGAACGTTCTTCAGTAATATTCATGATGTGGCATGCATAGACATTCCTGAATGTTACCCAAACCATCGTGAGCTACTTTGTGACGGTGCTTGCCCTCTCCTATAACATCTCTGCGGCCTTGGGTGATGCAGGACAGGACACAAGCTTTGGGGCACGGTGTGAAGCTGTTGCCGTCTGTCCCAGCCTGGTAAAAACCTGGATGGAGTGGATTTAAAAAAAAATCGTATTATTTATTTATTTATTTATTTAGTTTTTAAAAAAATGTTTTAATTAAAAGTACGGTAAATTACAATACTACACAACACATATGTCTTAATACATTTTTTGTACCGCTTCATTTTTTGAGCTTTAATAAAAAGATAGAAGTAAAGAAAGTAAAGAAAGTGCGCAAGAGTCGTGAAGGTGCAAGAGAGTGTTGAGAAAAGAAAGCCCCTTAGAAAAGAAGTTAGAGAAGGAAGTAAAGAAGGAAAAAAGACCCTAGAAAAGAAGGAAACAGAAAGGATTATAACATTAAACTCCGCAGAAAGGGGACTACCAACCAAGTCTGTTTTTGTTATTTTGTCGTTGTTTTTTTACACCCCGTTACCAGATCCTAGTACCTTTTATTTATTTATTTATGTTTTTTTTTTTTTTTTTTAATTTGTTGCTATTGCACCTTATGCTTATAATAGTTCCAAAAACGTAGACCACGTCTTTTGGAAGTGGTCTGCTTTGCCTGCTAAGAGGAATCTCATCTCTTCCAGATGTAGTGTTTCAAACATATTTGATATCCACATTTTTATTGTTGGTGTAGGCGCATTTTTCCAGGATTTAAGTATGAGCTTTTTTCCCATTATTAGCCCGTGATTGAGTAAATTCTTCTGAAACACGTTTAGTTCATGGTTACCTTCCGATATTCCAAAAATAATCCATTCTGGTTTTGGTACCAGTTTTATTTTAATTAATTTTGTAAAGATGTGAAATATTTCATTCCAGAATTTGTGTATTTTTGTACAAAAAACAAAAGAATTCGCTATGGTAGCTTCTTGACACAGACATATATCACAGATGGGTGAGACATTAGGGAAGAATTTATTTATTTTAGTTTTTGAATAATATAGTCTATGTAATGTTTTGAATTGGATGAGAGTATGTCGTACGTTGATCGAACATTTATGCACCTGTAGTAAGTGATTATCCCAACTCTCTTTTGAAATTTTTATAGCTAATTCTTGTTCCCAGTCTCTTCTAATTCCATCAGTTGTGGGTATTTCTATGTTTAAGATGATGTTATATAAGTGCGATATTAGATTCGCTGATTCCGCCTTTGTCTTCATTGCTTCATCCAGTAAGTCGGTAGGCATGTTATGATAGTCTTTTGTGTATTTTTTCAGATAATCACGAATTTGAAGATATTTAAAATATTGATTATTTTTCAAATTATATTTCAGTTGTAGTTGTTGAAATGATAGTAATTTTCCCAATTCATACAGATGTCTGAGCGTTTTGATTCCCATTCTTTCCCATTGTATAAATGATTTGTCTATAATTGATGGTTTAAACGATGGATTATTAACTATTGGTATTAAAAGAGATAGGTTTCTTAATTTTAGGTTCTGTTTTATTTGTTTCCATGTTCTAATTGTGCTATGTATAATTGGATTTTTATTATAATTTTTGTTACTCAGATGTATTGGTGAGAGGAGAGTCGCTCCTATATTACACAGAGAGCAGTCCTCTCTTTCCATTACAATCCAGTCCACCTGCTGGGCAGAATTGTCCAGCAGGTGAATCATATTTCCAATATTTACTGCCCAATTATAATACATAAAGTTGGGGAGCGCTAGACCACCCAACTCTTTTCGTTTATTAAGGTGTGCTCTTTGTATTCTATGGGATTTATAATCCCATATAAAATTTGTAATGTCTGAATCCAATTTTTTGAAAAACTTTTTTGGGAGATATATAGGTATTGATTGAAATAGGTATAGGATTTGTGGTAGAAAGATCATTTTTATAGCGTTTATTCTGCCTATTAGGGACATCGGAAGTGTTTTCCAGAATTTAATCAAATTATTTAGTTTCTTAAGTAAGGGATTATAATTGGCTTTAAACATATCATGGTAGTTTCTAGTAATTTCAATTCCCAAATATTTCAATTTTTCTGTGGCTATTTTAAAGAGGAATTTCCGGAGGTGTGTTGAGTCTTTTGGTTTTATCGACATAATTTCACTTTTGTTCCAGTTTATTCTATATCCCGAGAAGGATCCAAAGTCCTCAATTAAATTTAATATGTTTGGTATACTAATTTGTGGTTTTGTGATGTACAATAGTACATCATCGGTGTATAAAGATATTATGTTATTTGAGTGTTTTACATTATAACCGTAAATATCCGGGTGTGTTCTTATTTTTTCAGCAAGGGGTTCAATTACCAAAGCAAATAACAGCGGTGATAATGAACATCCTTGTCTATTACCCCTTGATAATTCAAATTTCGTGGATAGTATATTATTAGTTAGTATTCTAGCCGTGGGTTTGTTATATAATAATTTTATCCATGCAATGAAGTTCTCTCCCATTTGGAATTTTTGCAATACTTTAATCATATAATCCCATTCTACTTGATCAAACGCTTTTTCTGCGTCCAGTGTAATGATAGATAACTCTTGGTCATGAGATTTATGTGAGTGCATTATGTTAAGCAAGCGTCTCAAATTATTGAATGAGTGTCTCTTAGGTATAAATCCTGTTTGATCCTCATTTATTAATCTACTAACGTACCTGCTTAGTCTTCTGGCTAGTGTTTTCGCTATTATTTTTTGATCCGTATTTAACAGAGCAATAGCTCTATATGATCCTGGTTCTTCTATATTTTGATCTTTTTTAAGTACTAAAGTGATCGTTGATTCTGCTAATGTTTCAGGTAATCTTTGCTCTTTAAAAGCATATGTATACATTTTCTGTAGGCGTGGAGTAACTATGTCGTAAAAGGATTTATAGAATTAGTTACTGAATCCGTCTGGTCCTGGTGTTTTTCCGTTCTTAAGTGTGTTTATTGTGTCTTCTATTTCCTTAGAAGTAATTTGTGCTCCCAGTTCCTCTTATTCCCTCAGTTCTAATTGAGGGAGATTACAATTATCCCGGAAATTCTGAGACTTTATTATTGTCTATTGACGTTTTAGATGTATATAGATTCTGGTAAAATTGAGCAAATCTTTTATTGATATTCTTGGGTAGTGTTAATAATTCCCCTCTATCTGATTTAATCTTTAGTATTGCATTCTCTTTTTCCCGTTTTTTCAATTGGCGTGCTAGAAGTTTGTGGGGTTTGTCCCCGAATTCAAAATGTTCTTGTTTAGTAATTTGAAATAGTGTTATAACTTTCTCTGACAACAATTTGTTTAGCTTAAATTTCAATAGTAGAATTTTATTATGTTTATCCATAGTTGGATCTTTAGCATTATCTGTATCTAATTGTTTTATTTGTTCTTCTAAATGTCTTTGTTCGTTCTTATTCTTTTTATTTTGAAAAGCTTGAAATGAAATAATGACTCCTCTAATAAATGCTTTGAAGGATTCCCATAATAGCGTGGGGGATATATCTGGTGTATCATTTATCTCAAAAAATAGGTCCATCTGTTTTTTTAGATATATACTCCCTTGTGGGTCTTTTTAAATTTGCGAGTTAAACCTCCAGAACGATTTATTCATAAACATTCCTTCTAATTTTAAAACAAAAGTTAACGGAGAGTGGTCTGAGATCGCAGTGATGTGGTATTTAGGGTTCATAGTATGCGGAATTAATTTAGTATCTACTAGGAAATAGTGTATACGTGAGTATGTTTTGTGTACCGTTGAATAAAACGAATAATCCCTTCCCGTCGGGTTTGCAATCCTCCAAACGTCTGCTATATTTATGTTTTTTATATATGTATGTAAGAGTTCACTGGTTTTAGATTTCATGTTACCTCTTTGTTTTTGCATCGATTTATCTAGATAAGGGTCTAAAACACAGTTGAAGTCTCCTCCAATTATAACATTTTGATAATTAAATTCTGCAATTATGTTCAAAATTTTATTAAAAAATTGAGGATTATCAAAATTGGGCGCATAAATAGCGTAATTGGCGTAGTATTGATTTCTCCTGTTACTATAAGGTATCTCCCTTATCTGATATAATATTCTTTGATTTAAATGGTATTCCTTTACGAATAATGATTGCAGTGCCTCTAGATTTGGAAGTGAATGAAGAGTGAAATGTTTGGCCTATCCAGTTCGCCCTCAGTCTCGTCTGATCTTGGTGTTTAAGATGCGTTTCTTGTAGAAACGAAATGTCCACGTTGTATGATTTCAACTGAGCTAGTATCTTGCCCCTTTTAATAGGTTCATTAATACCCCTTATATTCCAACTACATAGTGTGATTCCTCCCATTTTCTTTTGATTGTTGTCATGCATTTTTACCAATTTTAATGACCTTATTTATTGTGGTGCATCCATACCTCAGGACTCTGGTTATTTGGGGGGCGTTTATATTATAGACTTCTTTGGTAGCTCCCTTCCGCGATTTTCCTATGAAAACACATAGATGTGACCTATTGTGATTAAAAAAAAAATAGAACAAGTAAATTTACAGTGTCTGAGTATTCAACACTGTAGTGAGTGTCCCACTCGTCTGTGGGATTCGACATACAGCTTCCGGTGTAGATGTTATGAAGTTAGCCCCGCTGCCTTTATTACCCTAAACCTAGGGGGTCGATACCATTTCCAAATTAGTTCTATTTCACCCAGTTACACAATATATATATGTTTCATTCCGACTTATCAAATCTAATCATATATTCAATTACCTATATTCCTCACTCTTTATCTATTAACTATTAACTATTTATAATCGGTTTTAGCTTTGTTAATAGTTAGCTGTTCGCTGAAAGGGTTAACCAGAGTCAGGCTCCTGGAATTATGACAGGTGTCTGAGTCTCCTCCCCTCCCCACTCAAGCTGCGAAACACATATAATTGCAGTGTTGTCTGCGTTATATAGTAGGCAAAGCATTTTTACAATTTTTACCATTATACACCTCAAGTTATTTTCCATTACTATTTCTATATTAGTATTGTTAGTTATTAATTATTATTAATTCTCTATATTTTGTGAAACTATGTAAGATCGTAAAGCGACACTTGTCCTTGTAATGTTTTCCCCATTCAGCTCAGCAGATCGTCACTCCCAAGTTTATCAGTCTTTCTCCGTTTGAACACAAAGTGTCCTTGAGTTGAATTCCACAATGTCCAAGGGGAGATAATAATGTCTAGACACTTCTCGTGGAAAAGCTGTTGCATTTAATACATTTTAAAGATTGGTGTTATTTCTCTTTTCTTCTAATATTCTCTTTGAGGGAATAAGCTGATTTTTTTAACCGATTTTTTTTTGTTCTTGATTTTTCCTTACTTTGGGTCGCACCCCCCCCCCCACCGCCCCCACCCCCCTCCCTTCGGATGGCCATGGCATACTTGAAAATCTTCTCTGCAGTCTTTCCAGCTTAAAGGGCCTGTCCCACTTACGCGACCTTGGCTCGCTAATTACATGACCTCGTGGTCGCTTGAGGCACATGGGCAACATATGGCCGCGCGGGGCCGGTCCCACTTAGAAGCGCGGAGTTGTGCGGGGCTGGTCCCGACATCGCGTGGGGCTCCCAAATTCTTGCAGTGGCCGAAATCTTTGTATGCCAATGGGCTGTCGGCATGTAGGCGCATGCACCGTCTTGACGGCGTATGCAGCATTTTGACCGTATACGCCTTGCGTGATGACGTCACCGCCCGCCGTGGTGTTGCGTGATGACGTCACCGCCCGACGCCATGCAACGCCCAATTTCAGTCGGCCCGCCTCCTGCCCAGCTGATTTGTAAGCATGAAGTAAAATACGTCACGCGCGAACTTAGCGCGACCTCCGTTGGTCGTGCCAAACACACGCAATCGCATGCAAATGAGACAGGCCCTTAAAAGTATATTTTCTGTAGCAGGGTGGCCAAAACTGAACTGTCAAAATGCAAATTGGAGAAGCAGCATCTCATATTTCACTTGGGCAGCTTACAACTTCTCCAACTTTAAATAGCCCCGGCATTCCCTCTTGATCTATCCCCCCCCCCCCCACCCAAGTTGCACCAGCTTCTCATTTTCACCCAACAAACAGCTAACAATGGCCTGTTTCTTCTATCATCGTAACTATTTTGCATATCTTTCATTCATTGTTTATCTCTTTACAGATATATCATCTGCTATATCTCTCGTCTCCCTTTCCACTGACTCTCAGTCTGAAGAAGGGACTTGACCCGAAATGTCACATATTCCTTTTCTCCAGAGATGCTGTCTGTCCCGCTGAGTTACTCCAGCTTTTTGTGTCTATCTACAATGTTCCAAGCATGGCCTCACCAATGTACAGCGCCGGCCTCTTCCCCCCCCCCCCGCCCTCCCCCTCCCCTCTCCCCTTCAGTTGTTGGTCCCAGAACAGCTCATATCTTCACCAACCTCCATATCTCCTTTCTCCCCTCTCCCCCTTCACCCGGCTTAACCCCCAGCACATCAGTGCAGATGGCAAGAGCTCTGTTGTAAATGGTGTCTTCAAGGAGGTGGCGATGAAAGACAGAGAGAATCCCATTTCATCAGCACCTTTCACCATCCCAAAGTTCCGCCCAACCAAGTTGTCTATTTGTAGACTGGTCACGATTGTAATGTGGTAAAGGTGACGGTCAGTCTGAGCACAGCAAGTCCCACAAACAACAATGTGATAATGACCCAGATTGTCTGTTGAAGTCACATGAGATGAGGGATGAGCATTGTCCCCAGGACCAAAGATCCTCCGCTATGAGATCTTTGCCCAGGACACTGGGATGAACTCCCTGCACTGGCTGTAGGGTGTCTAAACAACTTGTGAGGGGAGGTGGACCTTCCTCAGATGGATCTGGAGAGGTCGAGGAAGGGAATTCCCGGCTTTGGGTGTCTGAAGAGTGACAGCGGAAATTTGGCATTTCTCCAAAAGTAACCTATCTACATCTTTCCTTGTAAGAATAAAAGTGAAACACATCGACAATAAAGTGTATATGTATAAGCACGTTACTAGGTACTGGCGATTAATAATCTAACCAAAACGCTAATAGTGCATACAGGTGGTTCAAACCAAATCCCCGTATCTAAGGAGCGGCCTACAAACCCGTCCCGCGCACTTACGGTACAGATCCGCATTACCTCCAGCCAGCACCACCATTCAATATGATCAATCAACCAATCAATCAATTGTCATCTTGCAAAGCAACAGTACGGTGCAAAATAAGAAGACGTTTCCCAGGGAATACCGGAGCATCATACATAAAACTTAAACATTTCACACATAGAATAAAAACAATAAAAACAATCCAGTCCCTGATAAAACAGTATGAATAGTTAAAAAGTGCAGGTAAAAACAGCAACATTAAAATACAAGTAAAACAATGATCATGGCTGCTCAACAAAAATCAGTACTCTGATCATGCTTTCTCCCCATATCCCTTAATTTCATTAGTTGTAAGAGCTATATCTAACTCTCTCTTGAAACATCATTGAAAGGTCACACCACCAGACGCGGGAACAGCTTCTTCCCCTGTGTGATCGGCCACTGAATGGTCCTTCCATAAAGCTAGGGTACTGTCCGATTCACCTCGACCCCAATGTAGACATTGGACTATATCTGTGGAATTGTTACAATACAATGCTGAGAACTATATTCTACACTCTGCATCTTCCCATTTGCTCTGCCTATTGTCTATGTTTGGCTTGGTTGCATTTAGATATAGTATTTGATTGGAATAGCATCCAAACTAGAGCGTCTCACTGTACCTTGGTACACGTGGCATTAATAAACCTAAACCTGAACGTTCCCACAGAGGCTTTCTCACCTTCCACCCACAGATCCACCTTGAACATGGCTTCCCTCCCCCTCCCTCGCACCGAGAGATGTCCTCACCTTCCACCCACACTGTCAACATGGCTTCCCCGCGGCGGTTTTGGACTGAGCACAAGGCCGTCATGTCCGTCCCCCCCCCCCCCCCCTCACCCCTTCTCAGTGTCAGGGTGCCATTCACCAGATGCCCGCCTGCGACCTCACAGGTTTGGAAATGGCCATGGGTTTTTTCCCCGCTGAGGTGGGCGAGGGGGAGGCACCAGGTAAGCTCTCCAGGTGGGTTGCACCTGGCTACACAAATGCAGGTGACACGCTCAGATGTCCGAGAGCATCCTGAATCCTTAGAAATCTCCGGCGCATCTAGAGAGGGAGGAACAACACACAGGAGATGCTGTAGCAACAATACAACTGGGCGGTACGGTGGCGCAGCGGTAGAGTTGCTGCCTTACAGCAGCAGAGGCCTGGGTTCGATACCGGCTACGGGTACTGTCTGTATAGAGTTTGTACGTTGTCCCCGTGACCAGCGTGGGCTTTGTCCGAGAATTTCAGTTTCCTCACACACTTGCGGGTTTGGTTTGGTTTTGTTTGGTTTGGAAACATTGGCTTTGGTTTAAGTGTAAATTGTCCCTAATGTGTATAGGATATTGCTAATGTGCGGGAATCGCTGGTCGGCCGGACTCGGTGGGCCAAAGGTCCTGTTTCTGTGCTGTATCTCCCCCACCCCCGCCACCTCGCCTTGCTTCAAAATGGGTGCTGGGTATTTAGACTCAGTGGCCGGAGCAGGTGGGTACTTATTTAGATAGATCATCAACTCAAAGAAAATTAAAATCTCAGTCAAGTGAATTTCTAAACTCATATATTAATACCTGTACTACTAATATTAAGGATGTTTGGAGAATTGAAAACCCATCGGGTCGAGAATACTCATTTTACTCACCAGTGCATAAAACTTACTCAAGGATAGACTATTTCTTAGTAGACTCTAAACTTATCCCATTTACCTATAACTCGCAATATCATAATATTATAATCTCAGACCATGCTCCACTAACATTTATGATTAAACTAAATGGAATGGCCGAGACACAGTCACAATGGAGACTTAACCCCCAAATCTTAAAGGAAAAGCTATGTAATGAATACCTCGTAAAACAGATTAATATGTTTTTTGAGGCTAATGATAGCCCTGGAACTTCTGCTTCCCTTCTTTGGGAAACATTCAAAGCATTTGTACGAGGAGCAGTAATCTCTTCCCAATAAAGAGAGTAGGGCCAAACAACAGACATTGGAAATGGAAATAAGGCAATTAGACATAGAAAATGCAGCAGCACCATCTATGGTAAAACACAATAAAATAGTAAGATTAAACGAGAACTTACCAGTTTGAAGTTTGATTGTATTTTATGAGGAGTTACGATGAGGGATTACGTGAAGAGCCCGCTCAGCACGCATGCGCGGCATACTTCAAAGCAGCGGTGTGGAATCAGAGATAGACACAGTTATTGAAGTAAACATAGTAAAGATAAGGAGACATCAGTTTATGAATTTGACCCATATTAATGAGGGTGGGAGCGGAGGGCACATAATCCCTCATTGTAACTCCTCATAAAATACAGATCAAACTTCAAACTGGTAAGTTCTCGTTTAATCTTACTATTTTACTTCGGAGACGTGAGTGGTTCCGTGAAGACTTCAAAGCTCTGTGATTTCAAACCGTGTAACAGTTATTACTTCACGCACTGCCGAAGTCTTTGAGGGAGGAAGTGTGTTATCGTAATCAACCAATGAATCTGTTTGTAGAAAAACAGAATGGTATTTTTTAACAATAACAACAAAGAAATTAAATTGCTCCCCTGGGCTTAAATTAAATATTTGCAGTCCGTAAATCTTTACTGCAAATAAAACAGGTTTGCCAACGGCTTATTATAAAATTTCTGAACGGTCTTTCCCCCCGACCATCCTGCTGTAGCAGGATGTGGTCTATAGGCACGTCCATTCTTTTAGCCGTCAACGTGGATGCTGCCCTGGTGGAATAAAATTTGTACATGTTAGTGTTTATCCCAGCAGTTTTTAGCACCTGCTTGAGCCATCTCGCAATGGTTTGGCTCGTCACCAGACCATAAGGTTTTTTATGACTGACCCACAAGGCTTTTCATCTCCCTCGAATATTTTGGTTGTGTCTATGTAGGATAGTAGGTGGGTCATGGCACATAACCGTGGTTCTGGTGGGTAAGCCCGGAATTCCACGACTGGATTAGGTGTTCCTGGTCTGCTCTGTTTGATCAGTCGCTGGATAATGACAGAGATCTGGTCTGGAGCTGTGATGATGTTGTCCAGTCGCAATAGGTGTTGTGACTGGACCCTCTGTGCAGATACAAGTGCCATCAACATGAGTGTTTTGAGCATAGATTGTTCCAGGTTAAGGGATCTGGCTGGTGGCCATCCCCTGAGGTATGTCAGGACCACACTGACATCCGATGTATGGGTGTACCTTGGTCTAGGGGGTTAGAGTTGTAAATACCCTTCATTAGTTTGACCACCAGCAGGTGGGACCCCATGGCCTGTTGTCCTGGTTTTAAATAGACAGGCATGGCACTTCTAGCTGTGTTGATGGCTCTGTAGCTGAGTCCTTCATCATGGTGAAGGTTCGCCAGGAATTCCAGTACGTTGGTAACTGTAGCGGTTGAGTAGGTGGTCCCTTTATCCAAGCAGTACTTCTCCCATTTCTTGATGCTGGACAAGTGCTGTTTTTTAGTGGATGTTCGAAGGGATGCTGACATGGTGTCGATGGTTTGTTCTGATAATCCCAGTCCTAGAAGTGGTTTGTGCAGAATCTGCAACCCAGGAGTTTGATTTTTTCATGGCACGGGTGGCTTGTGCCTGACACTGGGAGTTAATAACTCTGGGTCACTGGGGATACCATCGGAGTTTCAACAACCATGTCATGGAGTTTTGGGAGCCATGGCTGTGTAGGCCAGTCGGGTACTATCAAAATACCTGAAGCAGAGTCCATTTGTATTGTGCGTAGTCCCCAACTGATGAGGCAGAAGGGAGGAAATGCATAGAAGAATAATTTCCCCAATCCAGCGCGAACGCATCTACCGCTGCTGCCCCAGGGTCTGGTTCCCAAGCGACATACATAGGTACCTGGTGATTTAGCCTTGATGCAAATAAATCGATATCTGGCATGCCATATTGCATGATAACTTTTGCAAATTATTTGGGGTTTAACATCCATTTGTCATTAAATTTACGTGACCTGGTGTCTGCCACTGTATTTAGCTTACCTGGCAGGTAAGTTAGTGATAGCCAAATATGTCTTTCGACACACCATTGCCAAATTGTGTTGACCAACTTGTCGCATGATACCGATTTTATGCCGCCCATATGGTTAATGTAGGCTACCACCGTAGTATTATCTATTTGTAACCGTACATGCAAGTGATGCATATTTGTGCATATGCTTTTAAACCATAAAAGTCACCCAACATCTGTAGATAATTAATGCCCAGTGTAAGTGGTAACGATGATTCTGGGTTAGTCCATCTACTACTTGTTAGTGATAATAATAGGTTGAAATTATGCCAAACGATTTTTTGCCCACCACTGTAGTTATGATATTGCTTCAGTGGGTAACTTCATGACACGATCATAATGACCTGTATGTCGTTTTGGTGCCTGTACCTTTGCTCTTTGTAAGTTTTGACAGTGCAAAGGTCTGAATTGTGTAGCCGGATATGCTGCTACCATATTCCCAATTACTCTGTGGACCATTAAATTGTTGCATGATTGTGCCAATTCAACAGTTTTGTCTCTTGGCAATGTTACAGTCACGTAGACTGAATTAATTGTGAAGCCCAAGTAGTCCATGATTGTGGATGGCTCCAACTTAGATTTATCTGGATGAAAGACAATCCCAGGATTTCGAATCCATTGGGTAATGCTTTAAATTGCCCTAGCTGCCCCATCCAGGTAAATTTCAGGTATCTGCGATGATCCTTGTGAATGGTACTAAATAGTAAACATCTTTAAGATCAATGCTTGCCATGATGTATCCGTTGGAAATTAGTTGTTTGGCAGTAACAACCGTTTCCATTTTGAAATGTATATACTTAACAAACATTCGAATCTTCGTCCAGATTTTTTAGGCTTGGTTTGGTAACTTAGCCAGACAGCAGGATCTGTGGTTGTGAGGTCGGCGTTCTCACAGTCCTGTAAAAAAATCTTTGAGTTGAGGGCAGGTTTTATAACTTCCTGAGAAGTTGCGGAGCACTGCGAACAGTAGGGTCAGGTGTTTTGCCATACTACCGTGACCCTCTGGAAAGAGCATGCGAAAATGATAGCCGACGTCAGGGATATCAAATTCATTTTAAGATATTTGGGTTTTTTTAAAGCGATGCTCAATGTACCCCCCAATAATGGTGGGCACTTTGAGTAAATGCAATTTAGGGGAAGCGTGATGAAATCCAACGCCTCATGACTACCTGTCTTGGAGAGGTTTTTTGAAAAGAACAGGTAGTAAGCTGGCCATCAGTTGAGACTGAAAAGCCATCTCGCTAGTGGTGGAGCCACATAGCGGCCACACCCAGCAGCTCTTCCTGATCCTGTACCTCAAGCATACTCCCGATGTTGTTCAGCCAGTGACCCCTCTTCTTGACCAGCCCAGCCCTGGTCGCCATCGATCCCTCGACAAGGGAGATGGCCAGTGCTGTAGGCACTGGTGTGGGAGTGTTAGCTCCATTGGCCGACTTGCCCCTGCTCCTGAGGCAATCTCGCTGGAGTTTTTAGCTCCATGACCTTCCTCTGGCTTGGAGCAACAGACATTTTTTTTTGTTTGAAGTGCTGATCCCATCTTCCGTGTCTGTCTCCAGCCTGAGGTTGGTCCTGACCTTGTTATTGGAGGCTGTCTGCCGTTTTCGGGCGGCATTTCAGCGGTTCTCGGGCGGCGAGTCTCTTTGTCGGGAGTCTGCAGGGGTGCTGGCCGGTTTTTAAATTTCCCTCCAGTCCGCTGCTGTTGGTCAGACAGCTGTTTAGCGGACTGGGCATCAGCGCAGCACCCGTGTCTGTGGACCGCAGCGTGTGCGGTCCTGTTGCCGCCTCTCCCCCCTCCACTGTCGGCTCCTTCCCTGGAGTCGAACGGGGGGGGGGGGGGCGCTTCCCTCTGCTGCTTTGCTCCCCCTGGAGCAAACACAAAGCAAAGGCCGACTTTACTCTGAAGGTAAGTACTTACCTAACGTACCTTTCCTTTAGGCTCGTAGCGGGAGCGCCTGAATCCCGCTGCGCCGCTGTTGCACTGCTGGCGAAATCCGCGCATGCGTGCTGAGCGGGCTCTTCACGGAATCACTCACGTGACTCCGAAGTAAAATTGCAGTATTGGAATATAAGTTAAACAAGATATACTCAGACCAAGTTTTAAAACTTTATCAACATACAAAACAATTAAATTTTGAATTTGGTGATAAACCACAAAATCTATTAGCGCGTCAACTTCGTAAACTGGACGGAGAAAAAACAATTTACAAAATTAGATCAGACAAGGGAGAAACATTAACACTGCCTAAAAATATTAATGACAGATTTTTGCAATACTATCAAAAACTGTACTCATCTAAAATGACAGAACAATCAGCAGGAATGGAAACATTTCTACAGAAATGTGTCACAGTCTGCCCTTTCTTCATTCTCATCCACTTCACCTCCGAGTACTTTTCCACCGGTCCCTCCTTCTCCTCACCTGCCTGCCTGCCACTCCCCTCTCATCAGCCCAACTCTCCTCACCTGTTGCACTCAGTTGCCTCTGATCACCAATTAACCCGGTATATAGACTCTCCTCACCGTTCACACAGTGCCAGATTGTTCTCATCATTCATGCAAGACTCTCCAGCGATTTCCCGACTGCCTACACGGATTCGAACCTGCCTGCCCCTCTTCCGAACCCTCGCTCAATCCTGAGCCTCTGTGTGAGTACCATATAACCATATAACAATTACAGCACGGAAACAGGCCATCTCCCCTAGTCCCATATACATGCGCTCAGACCATAACCCTCCATTCCTTTCCCGTCCATATAACTATCCAATTTATTTTTAAATGATAAAAACGAACCTGCCTCCACCACCTTCACTGGAAGCTCATTCATAGAAACATAGAAATTAGGTGCAGGAATAGGCCATTCGGCCCTTCGAGCCTGCACCGCCATTCAATATGATCATGGCTGATCATCCAACTCAGTATCCCGTACCTGCCTTCTCTCCATACACTCTGATCCCCTTAGCCACAAGGGCCACATCTAACTCCCTCTTAAATATAGCCAATGAACTGGCCTCGACTACCCTCTGTGGCAGAGAGTTCCAGAGATTCACCACTCTCTGTGTGAAAAAAGTTCTTCTCATCTCGGTTTTAAAGGATTTCCCCCTTATCCTTAAACTGTGACCCCTTGTCCTGGACTTCCCCAACATCGGGAGCCATCTTCCTGCATCTAGCCTGTCCAACCCCTTAAGAATTTTATGTTTCTATAAGATCCCCTCTCAATCTCCTAAATTCTAGAGAGTATAAACCAAGTCTATCCAGTCTTTCTTCATAAGACAGTCCTGACATCCCAGGAATCAGTCTGGTGAACCTTCTCTGCACTCCCTCTATGGCAATAATGTCCTTCCTCAGATTTGGAGACCAAAACTGTACGCAATACTCCAGGTGTGGTCTCACCAAGACTCTGTACAACTGCAGTAGAACCTCCCTGCTCCTATACTCAAATCCTTTTGCTATGAAAGCTAACATACCATTCGCTTTCTTCAATGCCTGCTGCACCTGCATGCCTACTTTCAATGACTGGTGTACCATGACACCCAGGTCTCGCTGCATCTCCCCTTTTCCTAGTCGGCCACCATTTAGATAATAGCCTGCTTTCCTGTTTTTGCCACCAAAATGGATAACCTCACATTTATCCACATTATACTGCATCTGCCAAACATTTGCCCACTCACCCAGCCTATCCAAGTCACCTTGCAGTCTCCTAGCATCCTCCTCACAGCTAACACTGCCCCCCAGCTTGGTGTCATCTGCAAATTTGGAGATATTGCCTTCAATTCCCTCATCCAGATCATTAATATATATTGTAAATAGCTGGGGTCCCAGCACTGAGCCTTGCGGTACCCCACTAGTCACTGCCTGCCATTGTGAAAAGGACCCGTTTACTCCTACTCTTTGCTTCCTGTTTGCCAGCCAGTTCTCTATCCACATCAATACTGAACCCCCAATGCCGTGTGCTTTAAGTTTGTATACTAATCTCTTATGTGGGACCTTGTCGAAAGCCTTCTGGAAGTCCAGATACACCACATCCACTGGTTCTCCCCTCTCCACGCTACTAATTACATCCTCGAAAAATTCTATAAGATTCGTCAGACATGATTTATCTTTTGTAAATCCACGCTGACTTTGTCCAATGATTTCACCACTTTCCAAATGTGCTGCTATCCCATCTTTAATAACTGACTCTAGCAGTTTCCCCACTACCGATGTTAGACTAACTGGTCTGTAATTCCCCGTTTTCTCTCTCCCTCCCTTCTTAAAAAGTGGGGTTACGTTTGCTACCCGCCAATCATCAGGAACTACTCCAGAATCTAAAGAGTTTTGAAAGATTATTACTAATGCATCCACTATTTCTGGAGCTACTTCCTTAAGTACTCTGGGATGCAGCCTATCTGGCCCTGGGGATTTATCGGCCTTTAATCCATTCAATTTACCCAACACCACTTCCCGGCTAACCTGGATTTCACTCAATTCCTCCAACTCCTTTGACCCGCGGTCCCCTGCTATTTCCGGCAGATTATTTATGTCTTCCTTAGTGAAGATGGAACCAAAGTAGTTATTCAATTGGTCCGCCATATCCTTGTTCCCCATGATCAACTCACCTGTTTCTGACTGCAAGGGACCTACATTTGTTTTAACTAATCTCTTTCTTTTCACATATCTATAAAAACTTTTGCAGTCAGTTTTTATGTTCCCTGCCAGTTTTCTTTCATAATCTATTTTTCCTTTCCTAATTAAGCCCTTTGTCCTCCTCTGCTGGTCTCTGAATTTCTCCCAGTCCTCCGGTATGCTGCTTTTTTCTGGCTAATCCTTCGCTTTGATATTATCCCTGATTTCCCTTGTTATCCACGGATGCACTACCTTCCCTGATTTATTCTTTTGCCAAACTAGGATGAACAATTTTTGTAGTTCATCCATGCAGTCTTTAAATGTCTTCCATTGCATATCCACCGTCAACCCTTTTAGAATTAATTGCCAGTCAATCTTGCCAATTCACGTCTCATACCCTCAAAGTTACCTTTCTAAGTTCAGAACCATTGTTTCTGAATTAACAATGTCACTCTCCATCCTAATGCAGAACTCAACCATATTATGGTCACTCTTGCCCAAGGGGGCACGTACAACAAGACTGCTAACTAACCCTTCCTCATTACTCAATACCCAGTCTAAAATAGTCTGCTCTCTCGTTGGTTCCTCTACATGTTGATTTAGATAACTATCCCGCATACATTCCAAGAAATCCTCTTCCTCAGCACTCCTGCCAATTTGATTCACCCAATCTATATGTAAACCATATAACCATATAACAATTACAGCACAGAAACAGGCCATCTCGACCCCTCTAGTCCGTGCCGAACACATAATCTCCCCTAGTCCCATATACCTGCGCTCAGACCATAACCCTCCATTCCTTTCCCATCCATATAACTATCCAATTTATTTTTAAATGATAAAAACGAACCTGCCTCCACCACCTTCACTGGAAGCTCATTCCACACAGCTACCACTCTCTGAGTAAAGAAGTTCCCCCTCATGTTACCCCTAAACTTCAGTCCCTTAATTCTCAAGTCATGTCCCCTTGTTTGAATCTTCCCTACTCTCAGTGGGAAAAGCTTTTCCACGTCAACTCTGTCTATCCCTCTCATCATTTTAAAAACCTCTATGAAGTCCCCCCTTAACCTTCTGCGCTCCAAAGAATAAAGCCCTAACTTGTTCAACCTTTCTCTGTAACTTAGTTGCTGAAACCCAGGCAACATTCTAATAAATCTCCTCTGTACTCTCTCTATTTTGTTGACATCCTTCCTATAATTAGGCGACCAAAATTGTACACCATACTCCAGAATTGGCCTCACCAATGCCTTGTACAATTTTAACATTACATCCCAACTTCTATACTCAATGCTCTGATTTATAAAGGCCAGCACACCAAAAGCTTTCTTTACCACCCTATCTACATGAGATTCCACTTTCATGGAACTGTGCACAGTTATTCCCAGATCCCTCTGTTCACCTACATTCTTCAATTCCCTACCATTTACCATGTACGTCCTATTTTGATTTGTCCTGCCAAGATGTAGCACCTCACACTTATCAGCATTAAACTCCATCTGCCATCTTTCAGCCCACTCTTCCAACTGGCATAAATCTCTCTGTAGACTTTGAAACTCTTCTTCATTATCCACAACCCCACCTATCTTAGTATCATCTGCATACTTACTAATCCAATTTACCACACCATCATCCAGATCATTGATGTACATGACAAACAACAGTGGACCCAACACAGATCCCTGTGGCACCCCACTCGTCACTGGCCTCCAACCTGACAAACAACCATCCACCATTACTCTCTGGCATCTCCCATTCAGCCACTGTTGAATCCATCTTGCTATTCCACCATTAATACCCAACCATTGAACCTTCTTAACCAACCTTCCATGAGGAACCTTGTCAAAGGCCTTACTGAAGTCCATATACACAACATCCACTGCTTTACCCTCATCAATTTCCCGAGTAACATCTTCAAAAAATTCAAGAAGATTAGTTAAACATGACCTTCCAGGCACAAATCCATGTTGACTGTTCCTAATCAGACCCCGTTTATCCAGATGCTTATATATATTATCTCTAAGTATTCTTTCCATTAATTTGCCCACCACTGACGTCAAACTAATAGGTCTATAATTGCTAGGTTTACTCTTAGACCCCTTTTTAAACAATGGAACAACATGCGCAGTACGCCAATCCTCCGGCACTATTCCCGTTTCTAATGACATTTGAAATATTTCTGCCATAGCCCCTGCTATTTCTACACTAACTTCCCTCAATATCCTAGGGAATATCCTGTCCGGACCTGGAGACTTATCCACTTTTATATTTCTCAAAAGTGTCAGTACTTCCTCTTCTTTGATCCTCATAGTTTCCATAGCTTCTCAAGTCATGTCCCCTTGTTTGAAACTTCCCTACTCTCAGTGGGAAAAGCTTATCCACGTCAACTCTGTCTATCCCTCTCATCATTTTAAAGGCCTCTATCAAGTCCCCCCTTAACCTTCTGCGCTACAAAGAATAAAGCCCTAACTTGTTCAACCTTTCTCTGTAAGTTAGTTGCTGAAACCCAGGCAACATTCTAGTAAATCTCCTCTGTACTCTCTCTATTTTGCTGACATCCTTCCTATAATCAGGAGACCAAAATTGTACCCCATACTCCAGAATTGGCCTCACCAATGCCTTGTACAATTTTAACATTACATCCCAACTTCTATACTCAATGCTCTGATTTATAAAGGCCAGCACACCAAAAGCTTTCTTTACCACCCTATCTACATGAGATTCCACTTTCAGGGAACTGTGCACAGTTATTCCCAGATCCCTCTGTTCACCTGCATTCTTCAATTCCCTGCCATTTACCATGTACGTCCTATTTTGATTTGTCCTGCCAAGATGTAGCACCTCACACTTATCAGCATTAAACTCCATCTGCCATCTTTCAGGCCACTCTTCCAACTGGCATAAATCTCTCTGTAGACTTTGAAAATCTACTTCATTATCCACAACCCCACCTATCTTAGTATCATCTGCATACTTACTAATCCAATTTACCACACCATCATCCAGATCATTGATGTACATGACAAACAACAGTGGACCCAACACAGATCCCTGTGGCACCCCACTAGTCACTGGCCTCCAACCTGACAAATAACCATCCACCATTACTCTCTGGCATCTCCCATTCAGCCACTGTTGAATCCATCTTGCTATTCCACCATTAATACCCAACCATTGAGCCTTCTTAACCAACCTTCCACGAGGAACCTTGTCAAAGGCCTTACTGAAGTCCATATATACAACATCCACTGCTTTACCCTCATCAATTTCTCGAGTAACCTCTTCTAAAAATTCAAGAAGATTAGTCAAACATGACCTTCCAGGCACAAATCCATGTTGACTGTTGCTAATCAGACCCTGTTTATCCAGATGCTTATATATATTATCTCTAAGTATCCTTTCCATTAATTTGCCCACCACTGACGTCAAACTAACAGGTCTATAATTGCTAGGTTTACTCTTAGACCCCTTTTTAAACAATGGAACAACATGCGCAGTACGCCAATCCTCCGGCACTATTCCCGTTTCTAATGACATTTGAAATATTTCTGTCATAGCCCCTGCTATTTCTACACCAACTTCCCTCAATGTCCTAGGGAATATCCTGTCCGGACCTGGAGACTTATCCACTTTTATATTTCTCAAAAGTGTCAGTACTTCCTCTTCTTTGAATCTCATAGTTTCCATAGCTACTCTACTTGTTTCATTTACCTCACATAATTCAATATCATTCTCCTTGGTGAATACTGAAGAAAAGAAATTGTTCAATACGGTGTACCCATTCCTGTGGTACTACTCTGTGTTACAGTATCGTAATAAAGTTAATTACCAACTATACCTGCCTGATTGTGTGCTGCTATTGGGTACAAGCTATACCCGTTACAGTACAATCTGGCCAACAATGGACTCAGCGCACACAACGTCTCCGTCAAACCGCTTCGAGAGGATTGAGCACACGCTCCTGCAGCACGAAGCTATGCTCACTGCCTCCAACTCCGAGGTTCGACAGGCTGTGTCAAACCAAGAGCAAGCATTGGTTGCACTAGCCACCCAGCTCCAACACCTGACGATCACCCTCGCCCAGGCTACACCCCATGCTTCGCCTCCGGCTCCGACAGCACCAGCTTCCGGTCCGCCAGGACCATCACCTGAGCCCCGGGTGGGAACCCCGGAGCGCTATGCTGGAGACCCGGAGGGCTGCAACCCATTCATCACGAACTGTTCCATTCTCTTCGCCCTACAGCCCTACACCTTCGCCCAGGAAGCGGCGAGAGTTGCGTTTACCATTAATCACCTGACTGGCAGAGCTCGGCTGTGGGGAATGGCTGAATGGAAGCGACGCACACTGGCTTGCTCCTCTTTCCAGGCCTTTGCCGCGGAGCTTCGCAAGGTGTTCGGTGAGGTTTCGATGGGTCCGGACGCTGCGGGAAGTCTGCTGGGGTTGAGCCAGGGGAACCAGAGCGTCGCTGACTTTGCCATCGACTTTCGCACCAGGGCCCGTCAGAGTGATTGGAACGCCCCGGCCCAGTGTGACGCTTTCTTGCTGGGCTTGAATGACTATATCAAGGATGAGTTGGTGTCCCACGACCTTCCTTCTTCTCTGGATGGGCTTATCGAGCTAACGACCCGTCTAAACCGACACATCCTGGCGAGACGTCGGGAGAGATGACAGGGTCATTACATCTCCAAGTGTCCAGTAAAAGGCCAGACGCTCCAGTAGCGGAGGAATTACTGGTGAGTCGAACCTCTGAACTTTCCTCTGCCCGACGCCCTCTTTGTCATGCACGTCTGCTGTTGTCTGATGGTTCTCACACCCTCGCCACCTTCATAGACTCTGGTTGTGACATTAATCTTATGGACAAGGAACTAGCCCGCCAGCTAGGCATCAGTTGTGTTCGCCTGCCTGAACCTGTTCCCGCCAACGCCCTCGACGGCCATCTCCTCGGGACTGTTTCTCACCAGACGGTCCCAGTGCGCATGCTCCTGTCTGGCAATCACCATGAGACCATCCAGTTCCACATCCTGCAGTCTCCCCGTCTTCCCCTCATCCTGGGTTACCCCTGGCTTCGGCGACACAACCCCAACATCGACTGGAGGATGGGGGTAATCTTGGGTTGGAGCCCTTCCTGCCACCAAGTGTGCCTGAAGCAAGCCTCAGCTCCTCAACCGGCCACCTGCTCCAGTTCTGCTCCAGATCTGACGTGGGTCCCAGCCGAGTACCATGACTTTGGGGAGGTTTTTAGCAAGTCTAGGGCCACCTCCCTACCTCCTCATCGGCCCTATGACCGCACCATAGACCTGGTTCCGCTCCTCCTAGGGGTCGCCTTTACTCCCTGTCCGCCCCTGAGAGAGGTGCCATGGAGAAATACATAAACGACTTCCTGGCTGCTGGTCTCATCCGTCCCTCCTCGTCTCCTGCTGGGGCTGGGTTCTTCTTCGTGGAGAAGAAGGACAAATCTCTGCGTCCCTGCATGGATTACCGGGGGCTCAACGGCATCACGGTGAAGATTCGCTACCCTCTCCCACTCATCTCCTCTGCTTTCGAGCTCCTGGAAGGGGCCACCATCTTTTCAAAGTTGGATCTACGCAACGCCTACCACTTGGTCCGCATCAAAGAGGGAGATGAGTGGAAGACCGCCTTCAACACTCCCACGGGACATTATGAATACCGGGTGATGCCCTTTGGCCTCACCAACGCCCCGGCCGTCTTCCAGGCTTCGGTCAATGACGTTCTCAGAGACATGTTGAACAAGTACGTGTTCGTCTATCTTGATGACATCCTCATCTTTTCACGGACCAAGGAGGAACACGTACACCACGTCCAGGCAGTTCTACATCGGCTCCTGGAGAACTCGCTCTTCGTTAAAGCTGAGAAGTGCGAGTTTCACTCCCCGTCAGTCTCCTTCCTAGGATACATCGTTGGCCAAGGGAACATCAAGATGGACCCTGGCCAGGTCTCTGCTGTCACCACCTGGCCTGTTCCTGACTCCCGCAAGCAGCTCCAATGGTTCCTGGGGTTCGCCAATTTTTACCGACGGTTCATCCGTGGCTACAGTACTGTGGCCGCACCCCTCACGGCACTCACCTCCTCCAATGTTCTGTTCCGGTGGTCTGCCGTGGCCGACGAAGCTTTTCAGACACTCAAGACACGGTTTACATCGGTCCCCATCCTCCAAGTTCCGGACTCAGAGATGGAGGTGGACGCCTCCGACGTGGGGGTGGGAGCTGTTCTGTCCCAGCGGGCTGCCAGGGACCAGACACTCCATCCATGTGCCTTCTTCTCCCGACGCCTGACCCCTGCTGAGAGGAATTATGACATTGGCAACCGAGAACTGTTGGCGGTTAAGTTGCCGTTGGAGGAATGGCGTCACTGGCTGGAGGGAACCGAGCAGCCTTTCTTGGTTTGGACTGACCACAAGAACCTTGAATACCTCCAGTCAGCCAAGAGGCTCAACTCTCGTCAGGCCCGCTGGTCTCTCTTCCTCACCCGCTTCAACTTCTCCCTCTCCTACCGACCTGGGTCCCGCAACGTGAAGCCCGATGCCCTCTCTCGACAGTTCTTGGCGAAGGAGGAGCCTGCCTCTGGCCCCAAGACCATCCTCCCGTCCTCGCACAGGGTTGCCTCCCTCACCTGGGAAGTGGAGGAGAAGGTCAAGGCAGCCTTGGAGAACCAGCCGGGACCCAGCGCATACCCTCCTGATCGCCTGTTTGTGGTTTCTGCCCTGCGGTCCGACGTCCTTCAGTGGGCCCACAGCTGTCGACTCACCTGTCATCCCGGCATTCAGCAGACCAAGGAAATGGTGCTACGGAGGTTCTGGTGGGCATCGCTGGAGGAGGACACTCGGGAGTTTGTCAACGCCTGTCCCGCTTGTAACCAGCACAAGGTCTCACACCAAGCTCCTGCGGGTCATCTGCTTCCACTGCCTGCACCCCATCGACCATGGTCCCACATCTCCCTGGACTTCGTTACCGGCCTGCCCCCATCCAGTGGTCACACCACCATCCTGACCGTGGTCGATAGATTTAGCAAGATGGCTCACTTCGTGCCCCTGCCCAAGCTTCCGTCAGCCAAGGAAACTGCCGAGCTCATGTTACTCCACGTCTTCAGGCTCCATGGTCTCCCCGTCGATGTGGTCTCCGACCGGGGACCCCAGTTTGCCTCTGTGTTCTGGAGGGAGTTCTGGACGCTTGTGGGGGCCACCGTGAGTCTGACGTCCGGATTTCATCCCCAGTCCAACGGCCAAACTGAAAAGAAGAATCAGGAGATGGAGACGGCGTTGCGGTGTATGGTGTCCAAGCATCCCTCCTCCTGGTCCCAGCAGTTGTTGTGGGTGGAGTACGCCCACAACACCCTGACAAGCTCGGCCACTGGGCTCTCCCCTTTCCAGTGTGCCTACGGGTTCCAGCCTCCACTGTTCCCGGCGCTGGAGAAAGAGGTTTCCTGCCCGTCCGTCCAGGCCTTCATTCGTCGCTGCCGCAGGACGTGGGCCCAAGCCAGGGCGGCTCTTCTCCCTCCGTGGACCGTTACGCAACGGCTGCCAACCGTCACCGCACCCAGGCCCCCACCTACCTCGCGGGCCAGAAGGTGTGGCTGTCGACCCGGGACCTTCCCTTGAGGGTGGAGTCCAATAAGTTGGCACCCAAGCTCATCGGTCCCTTTGAGATCCAGAAAGTCATCAACCCAGCGGCTGTGAGGCTCAAGTTGCCTCGTTCCATGCAGGTCCATCCTACATTCCACGTGTCCAGAGTAAAGCCAGTCCGGGAGAGCTCCCTGGTCCCCGCAGTCCCTCCTCCTCCACCTCCTCGTCTCATCGACGGAGGCCCCGCCTTTACGGTTCACCGCCTCCTGCGCTCCCGCCGTCGCGGGAGGGGTCTCCAATACCTGGTCGATTGGGAGGGTTACGGTCCAGAGGAGAGGTCCTGGGTTCCTGCTCGACACATCCTGGACGCCTCCCTCACCAGGGAGTTTCACCGGCGTCATCCCGACCAGCCGTCCAAGTCCGCCACTCCTAGAGGGGTCGCCGCCCCTGCGACCCTGTCCCCTCTTCCGTCTGAGGCGCCCAGTGACAACGAGACGGAGCTTTCCTATGATGTTATGGAGGAGGATGCGGACATGGATGTCTCGGACGAATATTAGCCCTCCTCCGGTCCCTCTCCTCCCACCCAACTCTGCGTGGGATTGGGTTTATTTTCTTTATTGTTTTTTTGTTTGTTTTGGGACGTCAGGAGCCGTCCCTTGAGTGGGGGGGGAGGGGGGGGTTCTGTCACAATCTACCCTCTCCTCCTTCTCATCCACTTCACCTCCCAGTACTTTTCCACCGGTCCCTCCTTCTCCTCACCTGCCTGCCTGCCACTCCCCTCTCATCAGCCCAACTCTCCTCACCTGTTGCACTCAGTTGCCTCTGATCACCAATTAACCTGGTATATATACTCTCCTCACCGTTCACACAGTGCCAGATTGTTCTCAGCATTCATGCAAGCCTCTCCAGCGATTTCCCGACTGCCTACACGGATTCGAACCTGCCTGCCCCTCTTCGGAACCCTCTCTCAATCCTGAGCCTCTGTGTGAGTACGGTGTACCCATTCCTGTATTACTACTCTGTGTTACAGTATCGTAATAAAGTTCAGTACCAACTATACCTGCCTGATTCTGTACTGCTATTGGGTCCAAGCTATACCCGTTACAAAAATAGTTGAACGGGAGCTAGTGGAAGTAGTGTATCTCGACTTTCAGAAAGCCGTTGATAAGGTCCCGCAAGGGAGACTGGTGACTAAAATTAGAGCACATGGTATTGGGGGTAGGGTGTTGACGGATAGAAAATTGGTTGGCAGACATGACGCAAAGAGTAGGCGTGAACGGGTCATTTTCAGAATGGTAGGGAGTGGCGAATGGAATGCCGCAATGCTCGTGTGTTGGGTCCGCAACTGTTTACCATATATATTATTCATTTGGAAGAGGGAATTAGGACCAACACTAGCAAGTTTGCGGATAACACAAAGGTGGGTGGCAGTGTGAACTGTGAAGAAGATTTTAGGAGGTTACAGCGTGACCTGGGCAGGTTCACCGTGTGGGCAGATGTGTGGCAGATGCAGTATAATATAGATAAATGTGAGGTTATCCACTTTGGTGGCAAAAACGAAGGGGCAGATTATTATTTTAATGGGGTTATGGTAGATAAGTGGGGCGGGTGATACAGCGAGACCTGGGTGTCCTTGTACATCGATCACTGAAAGATGGCTTGCAGCTAAAGCAGGCAGTGAAGGAATGTTGGCCTTCATAACAAGAGGATTTCTGTACAGGTGTAGAGATGTTCTTCTGCAGTTGTATACGGCTCTGATAAGACCGCATCTGGTGTATTGTGTACTGTTTTGTTCTCCAGATTTGAGGAAGATATATTTGTGATTGGGACAGTGCAGCGTAGGTTCACGACATTGATTCCTGTGATGGTGTGACTTTCATATGAGGAAAGATTGAAAAGACTAGGCTTGTATTCACTGGAGTTTAGAAGGATGAGGGGTGGGGGATCTAATAGAAACATATAAAATTATAAAAGGACTGGCCACGCTAGATGCAGGAAAAATGTTCCCAATGTTGGACGAGTCCAGTACCAGGGGCCACAATCTTAGAATAAAGGGTAGGCCATTTCAGACTGAGGTGAGGAAACACTTTTTCACCCAGAGTTGTGAATTTGTAGGAATTCCATGCCACAGAGCGCAAATCACTGGATGGATTTGAGAGAGAGTTAGATGGAGCTCTATGAGCGTGGAATCGAGGGATATGGGGAGAAGGCAGGCACGGGTTATTGATTGGGGATGATCAGCCATGATCGCAATGAATGGCAGTGCTAGCTTGAAAGGCCGAATGGTCTCCTCCTACACCTATTTTCTATGTTTCTAATAATCTCCTGTATTTATTGATACGGCCGTACACGCATCTTTTGTGGAATATCGCGTATTAGCGGATCAAAACGAGTGAATGGAGGATTTGGGGGGAAATAGCTTCAGTTATTGTACAAGGCATTGGTGAGACCAAATCTGGAGTATGGTGTACAATTTTGGTCGCCCAATTATAGGAAGGATGTCAACAAAATAGAGAGAGTACAGAGGAGATTTACTGGAATGTTGCCTGGGTTTCAACAACTAAGTTACAGAGATAGGTTGAATAAGTTAGGTCTTTATTCTCTGGAGCGCAGAAGGTTAAGGGGGGACTTGAATAAGGTCTTTAAAATGATGGATAGGCAGAGTTGATGTGGACAAGCTTTTCCCTTTGAGAATAGGGAAGATTCAAACAAGAGGACATGACTTCAGAATTAAGGGACAGAAGTTTAGGGGTAACATGAGGGGGAACTTCTTTACTCAGAGAGTGGTAGCGGTGTGGAATGAGCTTCCAGTGGAAGTGGTGGCGGCAGGTTCGTTGGTATCATTTAAAAATAAATTGGATAGGCATATGGATGAGAAGGGAATGGAGGGTTATGGTACGAGTGCAGGCAGGTGGGACTAATAGAAAAAAGTTGTTCGGCACGGACTTGTAGGGCCAAGATGGCCTTTTTCCGTGCTGTAATTGTCATATATGGTTATGTCAGAATCAGAATACGAATCAGATTTTATTCGTCAAGTATGTTTTACAACATACGAGGAATTTCACTGGCAAGGTCAGCCATCCAATTAAAAGCAACAGGTTGCATGTCTGATATTTTCCTTTGGTTTGCAACAGATTCTACCATTGGCGCAGTCGATTTTCCTTTCTTCTCCGGTAAGGCACGTCTGCCGACATAGTCCAAGCACGGTTTCACGGCAATGGTCATCTGGTTATAAAAAAAATTAATGTTGTCAATGAACTACAGATTATATTAGGCACAATTACAACGGAGTCAATGAATGGCCTCTCTACGAGACCACGGATACACACTCTAAGTCTTTGAGCACGGTACCTCATGCTAGTTATGATGGCGACGCTTCGAATACATATTTCAGGATACAACGCCAAGCAACAGACACGCCTGGCAGGTTTGTTTCCAATGTGCTAACTCTGGTGGCTCGTTCATTGCCATCAGTGAGAGTAAAATTCGCCATGGTTGCAAGCGCAAAATCGATTTCGTCAGATGCTGCCGTTCCCGTGCGAACAGGTTTGAGACTAAACAAGCCGGGCATCTACTACAACCAGGGTTTTCCCACGAAGCATCTGATTACTCTCCTATGAATGCGGAAAAAGATTTGCCTGCGGTAGATGGAATTAATCTAAACATACATTCCTTACTATAGCTGTCGAATAAACACCGCGATCCTGTGGTCACTATCGTGTCAACAACGTGGCTATAATTGCCAAAATAGACAATGTTGTTCGAAGCAATTTATTATCATTGTCTGCCTTTCAGGACATTATCAAAAGAACCTCGACCCTATGAGTGCGCCCATCGGAAGTGTGGAGTGACAGTACCACCTAGCTGCTTGCTCCTATAAACTGACTTTCTTTATCGTTAGGGGGAGGTTGTCCCTCTGCTTGGCAACGATACCTGCATCGAGCTTGGTCTTCTTCGGCAAAGCTGTGCAGTTTGCTCCTATCCAAGGCTGCACTCCATTCTTGCAACCTACTACTATCTTTTCTTCAAAGAACATTATACGCTCCCTCTCTAATACACTATTGTTCCAGATCCAAATGTCCTCCCTGTTGTGCGTCCTGCGCAGCGCATTCCGGTTGCCACGCGCAACCGTATACAGAAAGAAATCGATGGAAAGGAAGCTCCGGGGGTCATCTCCCCTGTTACATCGGATTGGGTATCAACCAAGGAGGCGGCACCAAGAAGAACAAGGAAGAGATGCGGATATATATCAACCTGAAAGATCTCAACACCGCTATCAAACGACCTCATCACCCTATGACCATGGTAGAATAGGTAGTTGCACACTTGGATAAGGCAACGGTGTTCACAGTTCTGGATGCCAAGAGTTTGTTTTGGCAGATTCCACTGGCCTACAAATCGTCCATGCTAACCACCTTCAGTACACCTTTCGGGCGATACCGATTGTGCGCATGCTATTTGGTATCAATTCTGCAAGTGACGTATTTCAGCGCACCATGGAACGGCTTTTTGCCGCCTATCATTGCGCTATCATAGTTGATGACATTCGCGTTGCTGAACAGTACATGCAGGAGCCTGATACCAATTTGAAGATGGTGCTGGATCGTGGCTGAGAGATCAAGTTCAAGCTAAATCCCCTCAAGTGCAAATTCCGGATCAGCGAAGTGAACTATGTGGTCCACATATTAACCAGTCTCCAGGAGACTGCGGTGATCGGCAAAATGACTGTAACCACTGTTTTGCCAGCGGACAGAGATTTTTGGATATGGTGAACTATCTCGGGAAGCTCATCCTTAAATTCAGCGAACTCTCTGCCTAGTTCAACGTCAATCTACCTGTCACGCTGAATTGTGATGCCTCTCGGTATGGTTTCGGTGCAGTATGTCTGCAGGACGGCCGGTCTGTCGCGTATGCATCACGAACAATTACAGATACAGAACAACGCTACGTACATATTGAAAAGTAGCTGCTAGCAGTGGTTTTCGCCTGCAATGAAGTAAATTATTTTGTCTTTTGAAACACAGAAAAATAGGTGCAGGAGTATGCCATTCGGCCCTTCGAGCCTGCACCGCCGTTCAATTTGATCATGGCTGATCATCAAACTCAGTATCCTGTACCTGCCTTCTCTCCATTCATACAAACATAGAAAATAGGCGCAGGAGTAGGCCATTCGGCCCTTCGAGCCTGCACCGCCATTCAAAATGATCATGGCTGATCATCCAACTTAGTATCCTGTACCTACCTTCTCTCCATACCCCCTGATCCCTTTAGCCACAAGGGCCACATCTAACTCCCTCTTAAATATAGCCAATGAACTGGCCTCAACTACTTCTGTGGCAGAGAATTCCAGAGATTCACCACTCTCTGTGTGAAAAATGTTTTCCTCATCTCGGTCCTAAAATATTTCCCCTTTATCCTTAAACTGTTACCCCTTGTTCTGGACTACCGCGACATCGGGAACAATCTTCCTGCATCTAGCCTGTCCAACCCCTTAAGAATTTTGTAAGTTTCTATAATATCCCCCCTTAATTAGAGTTATAATCGTCTTTGGAATGTCTTTAGATATTCTTTAGATAGTCTTTAGATAGTCTTTAGAAAGACTATCAGTCGAGCCCCTGGTCACCATTCTGAACAAACCAATTCACGTTGCATCAGCGCGTCTGCAACGGATGGTGTTGCAGCTTCAGAGGTACGATGTTACCAGCGCCGAAACTGCATGCATCTGGCTAACACTTTATCCCGGGCGCCTCTGCCTGTATAGAGATGCATGCAGAACTTGAGAAATTATGCAAAAAATCGTGATTCAGAAGTCAGTTCGTCAACTCCACTAATTCGTGTCAAATATGTTTCCTAAGTCTAATAAGGATGGAGGATGTAGAATCAGTCTTGTCCTGATGTGCCTTCACCACTTTGTGCTGTATAACTTTTCCCACTGCTAAACAACTGATTTCCAGTAGGTATTATATGACAAGCATAGACCTTGAGGATACATATTACTCAGTGTCTGTTCATTGCGATGATAGGAGATATTTGAAGTTTAGCAGGATGAGTCAATAATCGCAAATCAAAGCACGGCCTAATGGTTTAAATTGGCTCTTAGATTGTTTAGCAAATTGTTAAAACCAGTTCTGGGGCAATTTCGAGCTCAGGGTCATATTGTAATGGCCTATTTGGACGATATTTTAATTGTAGGAAAGACTCGGGACGCAGCTAAATCGTCCATTTCAGTTGTTAAACTCACTTTTGAGAAATTGGGGTTCATCATTCATCCAGATAAATCCAAATCAACACCAGTCGAAGTTATTGATTACTTGGGTTTCACTATTAACTCAGATCACATGTTGGTGACTTTGCCCAGGGATAAGAGGCTGCAGTTAACTGATGGCTGTATCAAGTTCATTGAAGAACAACGACCTTCGATTAGACAGGTGGCCAACTTGATGGGCAAATTAGTGGCTGCTTTTCCAGCTGTGCAGTTTGCACCTCTGCATTACCCACAATTACAACGAGCAAAAGATCATGCACTGAGAACACATTCGGGTCATTATGACAGGCTCATGGAATTACCAGTGAAAGCCATTGCTGGTGCATCATGAATGTCTCAAGTACTTCCAGCAAAATGTTGGTTGACCCACCTTCCATAGTCTTACTGACTGATGTTCGTGCTCTAGGTTGGGATGCTACTGATACTTTTTGCAGCTGGGGAGGCAGATGGAATATGCATGAGGCACCTCTTCTGCAATTACGAGGGATCAATTATTTAGAGCTTTTGGGAACATTTTATTGGCTTAAAGCTTATTGCTCTACTAAGAATCACTTGCATGTTCAGGTTCAAATTGATAACACTACAGCAGTGGCGTATGTTAATCATATTGGTGGAGTCAAGTCTGAATCTTGTGATAGATTGGCAAATCTGATTTGGACCTGGTGTATTACCAGATACATTTGGCTTTCAGTAATCCACTTACCAGGTAGATTCAACATAGTGGCAGACACAAGGTCACGCCAATTCAATGACAACACAGAACGGATGTTGAGTCATGAGATATTTAAAGATATTGTTGTTCGGTTTGGGATGCCAGATATCGATTTTTTTGTATCCAGACTCAACCACCAGTTGCCTAACTATGTTTCATGGGAACCAGATCTTGGAGCAGCAGCGGTATATGCATTCTCGTTGCATTGGGGTGGAATGTTTCTATATGCATTTCCTCTCCATCAGGAGCTCTATTTGAGATAACCGTGCAAGAACGGTCTCCGTTTGCGGAGGGGAATCCCCCTGGCACAATTTGCAGTCTGTGGGCGTAGCAGGTTTCGAAGTGGCCTTGCGCCCCAACAGCGCGGCGACGGTGCTCAAAGACAACGTGTCTGCAGTCACTAGCACCTCTGCCAACGACGGTATAGGTGAGCTAGGCAGGCACCCGCTAGCCGCACTCCCGCGGCCTTCCAAGGTTTCCCCAGGGCCAGATAGGATGCATCCCAGAGGACTTAAGGAAGTAGCCCCTGAAATAGTGGATGCATTAGTGATAATGTTTCAAAACTCTTTAGATTCTGGAATAGTTCCTGAGGATTGGAGGATAGCTAATGTAACACCACTTTTTAAAAAGGCAGGGAGAGAGAAAACGGGGAATCACAGACCTGTTAGTCTAACGTCGTTAGTGGGGAAACTGCTAGAATCAGTTTTAATGATGGGATAGCAGCACATTTGGAAAATGGTGAAATCATTGGACAAAGTCAGCATGGATTTATGAAGGGTAAATCATGTCTGACGAATCTTATAGAATTTTTCGAGGATGTAAATAGTAGAGTGGATAAGGGAGAACCAGTGGATGTCTTATATCTGGACTTTCAGAGGGCTTTCGACGAGGTCCCACATAAGAGATTAGTATACAAACTTAAAGCACACGGTATTGGGGGTTCAGTATTGATGTGGATAAAGAACTGGCTGGCAGACAGGAAGCAAAGAGTAGGAGTAAACGGGTCCTTTTCACAATGTCAGGCAGTGACTAGTGGGGTACCGCAAGGCTCAGTTCTGGGACCCCAGCTATTTCTGATATATATTAATGGTTTGGACGAGGGAATTGAATGCAACATCTCCATGTTTGCGGATGACACGAAGCTGGGGGGCAGTGTTAGCTGTGAGGAGGATGTTAGGAGGCTGCAAGGTGACTTGGATAGGATGGGTGAGTGGGCAAATGCATGGCAGATGCAGTATAATGTGGATAAATGTGAGGTTATCCACTTTGGTGTAAAAAACAGGAAAGTAGATTATAATCTGAATGGTGGCCGATTTGGAAAAGGGGAGATGCAACGAGACCTGGATGCCATGGTACACCAGTCATTAAAAGTAGGCACGCAGGTGCAGCAGGCAGTGAAGAAGGCGAATGGTATGTTAGCATTCATAGCAAAATGATTTGAGTATAGCAGCGGGGAGGTTCTACTGCAGTTGTACAGGGTCTTGATGAGACCACACCTGGAGTATTGCGTACAGTTTTGGTATCCTAATCTGAGGAAAGGCATTCTTGCCATAGAGGGTGTACATGGAAGGTTCACCAGACTGATTCATGGGATGTCAGGACTTTCATATGAAGAAAGACTGGATAGACTCGGTTTGTACTCGATAGAATTTAGAAGATTGAGGGGGGATCTTATAGAAACTTACAAAATTCTTTAGAGGTTGGACAGGCCAGATGCAGGAAGATTGTTCCCGATGTTGGGGAAGTCCAGAACAAGGGGTCACAGTTTAAGGATAAGGGGGAAATCTTTTTGGACCGAGACGAGGAAAGCTTTTTTCACACAGAGAGTGGTGAATCTCTGGAATTCTCTGCCGCAGAAGGTAGTTGAGGCCAGTTGATTGGCTATATTTAAGAGAGAGTTAGATGTGGCCCTTGTGGCTAAATGGATCAGAGAGTATGGAGAGAAGGCTGGTACAGGATACTGAGTTGGATGATCAGCCATGATCATATTGAATGGCGGTGCAGTCTCGAAGGGCCGAATGGCCTACTCCTGCAACTATTTTCTATGTTTCTATGTTTCTATGTTTCTCATTCTGCAATCGATAGTCTCATCCATATTGCTGATGTAAACCACCCGCAGCAATGGGCAAAACACAGCTGAGGCACACTACGACTACCAAGCCTCCAGCACTTAAAAACAAACTTCCACTAGCTCCCTCTGCTTCCATCATCGAGAAAAAATATCTGTTCATTCGGCTGGCTCTTCCTGGATCCCGTGTGATGGAACCTTCAATAGCAGCCTCCCATGCTTGATTGAGGTTATGCATTATTGGGGGTTTTATGCGGGGAAAGCATGCAACGCGGAATTGAACGATAAATATTCTATGATCTAAATTCCATACATTCCATAAGGCCGATAAGCGGTTCGATAAACGTAGAGAGGATAGTTGACCTCACTAGTCAGGATGAGGTTCTATAATGTAATTTATTTTAACCGCTGCAGATGGGAATCTTCATATAATCCTTGTGAACGTAGATCGGAGGGAGGGGCACTCAGATCGGAAAGGCTGTAGATGATTTGCTAATACATGAGCCTATTCTCGATTGAAATATATATTTCTGTTTTGCCAGATCCAATGATTCTTATCATATCGCTCCCAATCCCAAGGGAAACGGATGGCGGTTGATTCAGATATCGACTATCTTAGGCGTTACATGACCAACGGTGTGAGTGTGTGCTTGGGCATATGTGTGCATATGTGTGTATGGGGGAGGTGCGTGTCTTTCAGTATATTTCATAATTTCAAGAACATTCACTTCCGATGGGATCTCCAAATATATATATCGAGTTACAGATTGAAATGGACTGTGAATGCAAACAAGATCAGTTCCAGATACCAACGGAAAATGGTGCATGGATTTACAATATAAGGAGCGGGAGTGAGGCGAAGAGATGGGATGCTACCGGAAATTATGCAGTTAATGAAAAGAAACCTAACAGCATTGATCAAAGTGGATTGGCACTTCTAACTCAAGGGCTTCCTAAAGTTTTCAACACATATAAATAAAGCTGGCATATGGTCTACGTTCCTTTCTCGGTCGAGATATTTAATAAACGTATTTGAAAGTGATGTTGCAGTTGTATTCCATTTATGTCAAACTGCAGTGGGAGTATTGCGTGCAGTTCTGCTCTGACAATTGTTGGAAGGATTTGAGGTGTTATTGAGTGTAGCAGAAGACGTTTACAAGATTGCTGCTTCGATTGCAGGAAATGACTTCGAGGAGGGTTTTGACATGTTTGAACTTTTCTCTGGAGCGGAGTAGAGTGTGCAACTAAGTAAATAAGCAAGTAAGTTCATCGGCCAAGTATTGACATACAAATTTTTATTTGTCTTCCGCCTACGTAACAACATGGCATACAGTGACAGTTACGAATGACTCAGAAAACACTAAACATCAATAATAATAATCAAACATTAATGATAAAACACCATTGATCAAGCATGTGAACCAACAAAATACCAGATCAAAGGGAGGCTACATATTTTTGGCTGTTGAGTAGAGCAACAACTCGTGGATAAAAACTGTTTTTATGCCTGGCTGTGGCAGCGTTGACAGTCTGGTGTCGCCTTCCAGAGGGAAATGATTCAAAGTGTTTGTGTCCCGGATGAGAGGGGCAGGGATGATTTTGCCCGCTCGCTCCCTGGCCCTTCCAGTGTACAGTTCATCAATGGAGGGTAGGTTGCAGCCAATAATCTTCTCTGCTGATCGGACGATTCGCTGAAGCCTCCAGGTGCCGTGCTTGGTGCCTGAGCCAAACCAGACCATGATGAAAAAGATGTGAACAGACTCCAAGATGGCCGTGTAGAATCGAACCATTATTGTCTGTGGCAGATATTACTTCCTCAGCTGCCGCAGGAAGTACATTCCCTGCACCGCTATCTTCCGCCGTGGATCTCTGACGCATGCTTGCTGCTCAGTCAGCCGCAGGTAACTGTTTTCATAACGGTGGTGAAGCTATGGAATTATTTGCACAGAAGGCCGTGAAGGCCAAGTCAGTGGGTAATTTGAAGGCAGAGATATATAAATTCGTGATTAGTACAGGTGTCAGCGATTATGGGGATATGGCAGGAGAATGGGGTTAGGAGGGAGAGATAGACGACACGTGTTTAAATGGCGGAGAAAGTTTGATGGACCAAATGGGCTAATTATACTCCTATTCCTTATTCCCTGGTGACGTTATGGAATCCTCTGTACTCTCTCAACAAAATAGAGAGAGTACAGAGGAGATTTACTAGAATGTTAGCTGGGTTTCAGCAACTAAGTTACAGAGAAAGGTTGAACAAGTTAGGGCTTTATTCTTTGGAGCGCAGAAGGTTAAGGGGGGACTTGATAGAGGTTTTTTAAATGATGAGAGGGATAGACAGAGTTGACGTGGAAAAGCTTTTCCCACTGAGAGTAGGGAAGATTCAAACAAGGGGACATGACTTGAGAATTAAGGGACTGAAGTTTAGGGGTAACATGAGGGGGAACTTCTTTACTCAGAGAGTGGTAGCTGTGTGGAATGAGCTTCCAGTGAAGGTGGTGGAGGCAGGTTCGTTTTTGTCATTTAAAAATAAATTGGATAGTTATATGGATGGGAAAGGAATGGAGGGTTATGGTCTGAGCGCAGGTATATGGGACTAGGGGAGATTATGTGTTCGGCACGGACTAGAAGGGTCGAGATGGCCTGTTTCCGTGCTGTAATTGTTATATGGTGTTATATGGTTATATGGTTATGACACTCTGATCGGCCGCCTTAGTCTGTGGTCATCAATACACACTTTGCGACCAGGTTTAATGCACGTGACATGCTCCTCACTTTCCGCTCACTTTGAAATCGGTGTCATGGAAAATTCTGATGATGTCTATAGCGGCAGTGTGGTTAACAGATAAACTGTTTTCTGTATAATGAGACACAGCCACTTGGCTGTCACAAGGGATGAGAGGGTGAGCGATATTTATATTAATGGGTTCCGTAAAACATTGGTTATATTTTATAGAACGCTGTATTCTTCTCAAGCCTCACATGTCCATAACGCCAATCATAGTTAACAGATAACACGTTCTATGTATAATGAGACCCAGACTCTTGGCTATCACAAAGAATAAGAGAGATTGAGAGAGAGTGATACTTGTATTAATTAATTAAGTAGAGCATTCATATATTCTACAGAACGCCGTATGGTACGGTTCAAGAAAAATAACAGATGTGATTCATTTTTGTTTTTCCATATTGTATTTAAAATAGTTAACTTTACACTTAAGTAATTAATCAAACACGAATTCCTGCTTTGGCGGCATCAGCAAAATTCGTAAACACGACACCTTAATCGACGTCCAAATTGTTGATTTACAATTACCGTACAGTGGGGTCCACATATTGCCCGGCATTGCAGCGCTAATCGCAAGGTCCAATATAAAAACAGCAGCCTCCATTATTACCCTCTACATTCCCCCCTGCCAATGTTGTACTGATCCAATGTTATCTCAACGCGTGGCTACAATACGAAAGGTTATCTTAGATTTTGCTAGAGTTCATGCAGACGTTGTTAATTACAATGTCAATGTGCACCACATTGTGTAGTTCATTTAGACTTTGAATTGCCCAGTCAAACACTGAGCCGCGCAATTGTTTAATGAACCAATGTGCAAACTAGTGTCGAGCCGTCTAATCAATTTCATAAACCGCGTGGCAACCGGGAACCAACCCTAAGGACCCAAAAGCTCGGCGGCCTGCAAAAGCATGAGGGATCCGTTGGAGACGGAGAAAACAAGGAGCAAGGGATGGCAAAAGGGTGAACCGGTGTGATGTCTCCACCCCCTTCAATCGCAGCTGTCGGAGGCACCCAAGGGAAACAGTGGCGTCCGGGCGAGGAAAGGGACGTGGTTCGCATGCCGATCCGGTCGAATGCGACGGAGAAATTAACTTGAAGGAATCTGGGTCTTACCAGGTTAGGGTACGGCTACAGCCCGCCGGAGTTTGGACTGTGGAAATGACGCCGAAACATGACGGAGGCAGTATGTGTAAGGAAACATAATTTCACTCTGTAGATCAACAACAGACAAGTAAAACACGATTGAACACTAGAACCACTGAATGGCTATATTCGCGACAATTGTCTTCGTCATGTTAATTTAGTTTAGTTTAGGGTTATAGCGCGGAAAAGGTCCCTTTGTCCCACCGAGTCCATGCCGACCAGCGGTGACCGCAAACTTACACCACCATACACATACTCAGGACATTTTTTTTTTTACCGAAGCCAATTAACCTACAATCCTGCAGTATTTTGAGTGTAGGTGGAAACCGGAACACCAGGAGAAATCCTGCAAAGTGAAGCCGGCATCTATGAGGATACAAGATACTGTGCTTCTAACCAATCTATCCATCTCAGGATTTTGTATTCCTCTGTAAGAACTCCCCCCCTCCATCCATGGAATAGAGACGCAGCCTACTCTACTAAGTTCACACCTCTCTGTATATAGTGTACGTTTTTTTTTAAATCAATCTGGATTTTTAATATATTTAATAAGGAACTGCACATGCTGGAAAGTCGAAGGTAGACAAAAATGCTGGAGAAACTCAGTGGGTGAGGCAGCATCTACTGAGCGAATTTTTAATATACATTTTAATGGTTTTTAATATACTTATCAGAAAGAGATGTTGCAATTTTATTCCATTTATATTAGGCTGCACTTGGATTTTTGCGTTCCGTACTGCGCCGTCAATTTTTGGAAGGATTTGGAGTTATAAGACCTTTGCAAATGTGCCACTTCGATTAAGGATATGGACCGTTTGAAAAAAATGAACACACTTGGATGGTTTTCTCTCCTGCTGAGTAATTGGGGGAGGCCTGTCCTTTGTTTCCAAATTCTGAAAGGTACAGTTCGCATAGTGCAAACATCTTCCGCAATTATGATACCTCAAATATTAGAAGACATAGGATTGAAGTCCGAGGGCAGAAACTTTAAATTACATGTGCGGGGCCCGCCCTATATCCAGAGTGTGTTAGTTATCTGGAGTGCTACGCCAAGGCTAGTGGTGAAACAAGATGGGATGGCTGCGCTTTGGGAATGGGCCTCTGGAATGGGTTGACAAGACTCACCTGCACGCACAAGTGATTTTTCGAAAAGTGGCATGATGTTTGACAAAGCTGTCTTGGGCCGTAGGGCCTTATCTTGTGTTGTATTGTTCTGTACCCCCTACTTAAACAGGCGGATCAGTGGTTGGGCTAAACAACAATGGAGGAAGTATATTATGAGGAAGTGTGTGGTCTTCCAGGTCTGCAGAAAAATGTGTTGACGTCGGAGAAAGAAAACGTGGACCATGAGGAACATGAAGTCGGCATGATATTTGCGAGTGACTGCGAACGCAAATTTATTGTGACTTTTCAGTTTAAGGAACATATGTTTTTGATCGCACTCGATTCGTGCGAAACTTCAGATTTCTATGCTTCATGTCAAATGTTCTTGCATTTAGTTACCGACATTATCCAAATGGTAATATATTTGCCCAGTGAATTAATTGTTGTGTATGTTGACAATACAAAAAAAAAAAAGAAAATCGAGCATTGATCGGACAGGTTGTTTCAGGACCCCATGAATGCCTCGGAGATGGATTCTAAGAGCAGCTAGTAATGGAGCCGATCAGAGATAAGGCAACTCTAGATTTACTGTTGTCCAATGAACCAGATATGATGAGAGAACTCGAGGTAAAGGAACCGCTTGGAGGTGGTGATCATAATATGTTTAGTTTTCATCTGTAATGTGGGAAGAAGACGGTTAAAATGGAACTGTCCGCGATGCAGTTGAACAAGGGGGACTATGAAGGCCAGAGAGGGGATCTGGCCAAGGTAGACTGGAATAGGATCCTAGCAGGAATGACGGTGGAACAGTAATGGCAGGAATTTCTGGGCATAATCCGGAAGACGCTTGAACATTTCATTCCAAAATGGAAGAAATATTTTAAGGTGGAGTAGGAGGGAAATGTGGCTGACAATAGAAGTTAGGGATAGAATACAACTAAAGGAAAATGTGTATAACACAGCAAAGAGAAGGACACAAAGCAGAAGGAAACAAAACGGGCAATACGGGCTATAAAGAAGGACAGTAAAAGCTTCTTTAGATAGGTTGAGGGGAAAAGAGTAGCAAAGTGAAATGTGGGACCATTGAAGGTAAACACAGGTGAAATTATTATGGGCAACAAGGAAATGGCAGAAAGTGAATAGGTACGTCGGATCTGTCTTCACTAAGTAAGGCACAAACTCCCAGATTTACAAGAGGACAGAGGTTTTAAGGGGGTAGAGGAACTGAAATGAATTTTGATTAGGCGAGAAATAGTCTTGGGTAGGCTAATGGGACTGAAGGATGACAAATCCCCTGGACCTGATGGTCTGCATCCCAGGGTCCTCAGTGAGGTGGCTCTAGAAATATTGGACGCATTGTTGATCATTTTCCAATGTTCAATACATTCAGGATCAGTTCCTGTGGATTGGAGGATAACTAATATTATCCCACTTATCAAGAAAGGAGCGAGAATGAAAACGGGGAATTACAGGCCAGTTAGCCTGACTTCTTTGGTGGGAAAGTTGCTGGAGTCAATTACTAAAGAGGTTATAATAGGGCATTTGGATAGCAGTAAACAGATCAGTCCAAGCCAACGTGGATTTATGAAAATGAAATCATGCTTGACTAATCTTCTGGAATTTTTTGGTGATGAGACAAGTAAAATGGATGAAGGGGTGCCAGTGGATGTAGTATATCTAGACTTTCAGAAAGCCTTCGATAAGTTCCCGCACGGGAGACTGGCACATGGTATTGGGGGTAGGGTATTGTCATGGATAGAAAATTGGTTGACACACCGGAAGCAAAGAGTAGGAGTGAACGGGTTCTTTTCTGAACGGCAGACAGTGGCGAGTGGAGTGCCGCAAGGCTCGGAGATGCGGCCGCAACTATTTTCCATATATATTAATGATTTGGAAGAGGGATTTGGGAGCAACACTGGCAAGTTTGCGGATGAAACAAAGCTGGGTGGCAGTGTGAACTGCGAAGATGATGTTAGGAGATTGCAGAGTGACCTGGACAGGTTGAGTGAGTTGGCAGATGCATGGCAGATACAATATAATATAGATAAATGTGAGGTTATCCACTTTTGTGTCAAAAATATTGGGGCAGATTATTATCTCAATGGGGTTAGGTTAGGTAAGAGAGACGTGCAGCGAGACCTGGGCGTCGTTGTGCACCGGTCTCTGAATGTTGGCGTGCAGGTACAGCAGTGAAGAAAGCTAATGGATAACACGAGTCCTTCATAACAAGAGGATTTCAGTATAGGAGTGAAGAGCTCCTTCTGCAGTTGTATAGGGCTCTTGTGAGATCGCATCAGGAGTATTGTGTACAGTGTTGGTCTCCTAATTTGAGGAAGGGCATCCTGTGATTGAGGAAGTGCAGCGTTGGTTCACGAGATTGTTCCCTGGGATGGCGGGATTGTCATATAAGGAAAGATTGAAAAGACTAGGCTTGTATTCACTGGAGTTTACAAGGATAAAGGGATATATAAACATATAAAAGTATAACACGACTGGACAAGCTATATGCAGGAAAAATGTTCCAAATGTGGGGCGTTTCCAGAACCAGGTGCCACAATCTTTGAATAAAGGGGACGTAATTTAAGATCTTTTTCACCCAGAGAGTTGTTAATTTATGGAATTCCCTGCCACAGAGGGCCGTGGAGGCCAAGTCACTGGATGGAGTTAAGAGAGAGTTAGATAGAGGTCTAAGGGTTAGTGGAGTATGGGGATATGGGGAGCAGGTAGGCACGGGGTATTGATCCGGGACAATCAGCCATCAGCCATGATCACAATGAATGGCGGTGCTGTCTCGAAGGGCCGAATGGTCTCCGCCTGCACGTATCTGCTATGTTTCAATGTTTGATATGTTTCTATGCACGCAATACTCCCACTGCAGCAAGACATAAATGGAATAAAACTACCATATCACTATCAAATAATTTTATTAAATACCCCCGAGCGATAAAGGAATGTAGACTATATGCCAGTTTTATATATAGGTTTTGAAAACTTTGGGAACCCATGAGTTAGATAGAGTCAGTCAACTTTGCATCAATGCTGTTAGGTTTCTTTTCATTAACTGCATAATTTCCCGTAGCATCTCATCTCTTCGCTTCACACACGCTCCTTAAATTGTAAATCCATCCACCTTTTTCTGTTGGTATCTGTAACTCAACAATCAGATTCAGATTCAGATTCAGATTAAGATTCAATTTTAATTGTCATTGTCAGTGTACAGTACAGAGACAACGAAATGCATTTAGCATCTCCCTGGAAGAGCGACATAGCAAATGATTTGAATAATTAATAATAAGTGTCCGGGGAGGGGGGTGATTGGCAGTCACCGAGGTACGTTGTTGAGTAGAGTGACAGCCGCCGGGAAGAAGCTGTTCCTGGACCTGCTGGTTCGGCAACGGAGAGACCTGTAGCGCCTCCCGGATGGTAGGAGGGTAAACAGTCCATGGTTGGGGTGAGAGCAGTCCTTGGCGAAGCTGAGCACCCTCCGCAGACAACGCTTGCTTTGGACAGACTCAATGGAGGGGAGCGAGGAACCGGTGATGCGTTGGGCAATTTTCACCACCCTCTGCAATGCCTTCCGGTCGGAGAAAGAGCAGTTGCCATACCATACTGTGATGCAGTTGGTAAGGATGCTCTAGATGGTGCAGCGGTAGAAGTTCACCAGGATCTGAGGAGACAGATGGACCTTCTTCAGTCTCCTCAGGAAGAAGAGACGCTGGTGAGCCTTCTTGATCAGAGTTGAGATATTGTGGGTCCAAGAGAGGTAATCGGAGATGTTGACTCCCAGGAACCTGAAGCTAGAAACACGTTCCACCTCCGTCCCGTTAATGTGGATGGGGGTGTGCGTGCCGCCCCTGGACTTCCTGAAGTCTACAATGAGCTCCTTGGTCTTCTTGGAGTTAAGGGCCAGGTTGTTGTCAGCGCACCATGCTGCTAAATCATCTTGTTTGCATCCATAGTCTATTTCAGTCTGGAACTCCGATATATATATTTGGAGATTCCCATCGGATGTTTCACGCAAATGCTGGTTGATGTGTTGAAAGAGTTGCCAGAGAAGACCGTTGAGGCAGTTAAAATGGCTAAGTTTAAGAAATATCTGCACAGGTACGTTGGGGAGCACTTCGGGTCCAGTGATCACAATACCATTAGTTTCAATATAATTATGGAGAAGGTCAGAACTGGATCTAGGGTTGAGATTTTTGATTGGAGAAAGGCTAACTTTGATGAGATGCGAGATGATTTAAAAGGAGTCGACTGGGACATTTTGTTTTATGGGAAAGATGTAGAAGAGAAATGGTGGACATTTAAAGGGGAAATTTTAAGAGTACAGAATCTTTATTTTCCTGTTCGGTTGAAAGGAAACAGTAAAAATTGGAAAGAGCCCTGGTTTTCAAGGGAAATTGGACATCTTGCTCGGAAAAAGAGGGAGATTACAATAATTATATGCAGCATGAAGCAAATGAGGTGCTTGTGGAGTATAAGTAATGTAAAAACAATCTTAAGAAAGAAATTAGAAAAGCTAAAAGAAGATATGAGGTTGCTTTGGCAAGTAAGGTGAAAGTAAATCCAAAGGGTTTCTACAGCTATATTAATAGCAAAAGGATAACGAGGGATAAAATTGGTCCATTGGAGAAACAGAGTGGGCAGCTATCCGCAGAGCCAAAAGAGATGGGGGAGATATTGAACAATTTCTTTTCTTCGGTATTCACCAAGGAGAAGGATATTGAATTATGTGAGGTAAGGGAAACGAGTAGAGTAGTTATGGATACTATGAGTTTCAAAGTAAAAGAAGTACTGACACTTTTGAAAAATATAAAAGTGGATAATTCTCCAGGTCCTGACAGGATATATTTCAAATGTCATTAGAAACGGGAATAGTCCCCGAGGATTGGCGTACTGCGCATGTTGTTCCATTGTTTAAAAATGGTTCTAAGAGTAAACCTAGCAATTATAGACCTGTTAGTTTGACTTCAGTGGTGGGCAAATTAATGGAAAAGATACTTAGAGAGAATATATATAAGCATCTGGATAAACAGGGTCTGATTAGGAACAGTCAACATGGATTTGTGCCTGGAAGGTCATGTTTGACTAATCTTCTTGAATTTTTTGAAGAGGTTACTAGGGAAATTGACGAGGGTAAAGCAGTGAATGTTGTCTATATGGACTTTAGTAAGGCCTTTGACAAGGTTCCTCACAGAAGGTTGGTTAAGAAGGTTAAACTGTTGGGTATAAATGCAGGAATAGCAAGTTGGATTCAGCAGTGGCTGAATGGGAGAAGCCAGAGGGTAATGGTGGATGGCTGTTTGTCGGGTTGGAGGCAGGTGACTAGTGGGGTGCCTCAGGGATCTGTGTTGGGTACTTTGTTGTTTGTCATGTACATCAATGATCTGGATGAAGGGGTGGTAAATTGGATTAGTATGTATGCAGATGATACCAAGATAGGGGGTGTTGTGGATAATGAAGAGGATTTCCAAAGTCTACAGAGTGATTTAGGCCATTTGGAAAAATGGGCTGAAAGATGGCAGATGGAGTTTAATGCTGATAAATGTGAGGTGTTACACCTTGGCAGGACAAATCAAAATAGGACGTACATGATAAATGGTAGGGAATTGAAGAATACAGTTGAACAGAGGGATCTGGGAATAACCGTGCATAGCTCCTTGAAGGTGGAATCTCATATAGATAGGGTGGTAAAGAAAGCTTTTGGTATGCTAGCCTTTATAAATCAGAGCATTGAGTATAGAAGCTGGGATGTAATGTTAAAATTGTACAAGGCATTGGTGAGACCAAATCTGGAGTATGGTGTACAATTTTGGCCGCTCAATTATAGGAAGGATGTCAACTAAATAGAGACAGTACAGAGGAGATTTACTAGAATGTGCCTGGGTTTCAACAACTAAGTTACAGAGATAGGTTGAATAAGTTAGGCCTTTATTCTCTGGAGCGCAGAAGGTTAAGGGAGGACTTGATAGAGGTCTTTAAAATGATGAGAGGGATAGACAGAATTGATGTGATCAAGCTTTTCTCTTTGAGAATAGGGAAGATTCAAACAAGAGGACATGACTTCAGAATTAAGGGACAGAAGTTTAGGGGTAACATGAGGGGGAACTTCTTTACCCAGAGAGTGGTAGCGGTGTGGAATGAGCTTCCAGTGGAAGTGGTGGCGGCAGGTTCGTTGGTATCATTTAAAAATAAATTGGATAGGCATATGGATGAGAAGGGAATGGAGGGTTATGGTATGAGTGCAGGCAGGTGGGACTAAGGGAAAAAAGTTGTTCGGCACGGACTTGTAGGGCCGAGATGGCCTGTTTCCGTGCTGTAGTTGTTATATGGTTATATGGTTATATATGGTACAAGGATAGAACATGTTGCCCGGGAGCCGTTACAGAGGGAGGAGCGACCTTCGTGTGGTGAGTTAAAAAACCCATCGCGGGGCTTGTTTCAACAGAGGCCCGGGAGCCGTTACAGAGGGAGGAGCGACTTCGTGTGGTGAGTTAAAAACCCATCGCGGGGCTTGTTTCAACAGAGGCCCAGGAGCCGTTACAGAGGGAGGAGCGACCTTCGTGTGGTGAGTTAAAAAACCCATCGCGGGGCTTGTCTTAACAAAGGCCCGGGAGCAGTTACAGAGGGAGGAGCGACCTTCGTGTGGTGAGTTAAAAACCCATCGCGGGGCTTGTCTCAACAGAGGCCCGGGAGCCGTTACAGAGGGAGGAGCGACCTTCGTGTGGTGAGTTAAAAACCCCATCGCGGGGCTTGTCTCAACAGAGGCCCTGGAGCCGTTACATAGGGAGGAGGAGCGATCAAAATCTGCAACGTTCCATTCGCAGATCACACTTCAAATTAAGGGGGCTGGTGGAAGCCTCTGATTGGTCGAACGGACTAGAGAGAGCAGCCGTTACAGGACTAGAGGAAGCAGCTGATTGGCTTGTATCCCGGGCAAGGCTTTATTGTATTCGGATAAGGGAGAGAATGAGGGCCAGGGCAGTTTACTGTTCTGGATGTCAGATGTGGGAGGTCATGGAGTCTGAGTGCCCTCCAGACGTCCACATCTGCGCCAGGTGCGTCGAGATCGGGCTGCTAAGGGACCGTGTTAGGAACCTGGAACAGCAACTCGATGACCTCTGTCTGCTCAGGGAGAGCGAGGAGGTCATAGATAGGAGTTACAGGGAGGTGGTCACTCCAAGACCACGGGAGACAGAAAACTGGGTCACAGTTAGGAAGGGCAACGGGCAGAGGCAGGGACTGGTGAGTACCCCGGTGGCTGTACACCTTGAAAATAAGTACTCATGTTTGAGTAAGGGTGGGGGAGACAGCCTACCTGGGGGCAGCGACAGCGGCCGGGCCTCTGGCATAAAGACCGGTCCTGTTGCCCAGAAGGGTAAGGACAAGAAGAGGAAGGCAATTGTAATAGGGGACTCTATAGTCAGGGGGTCGGATAGGCGATTTGGTGGACGCAGACAAGAGACTCGGATGGTAGTTTGCCTCCCTGGTGCCAGGGTCCGGGATGTGTCTGAACGGGTCCAAGAAATCCTGAAATGGGAGGGAGAGGAGCCTGAAGTTGTGGTACATATAGGTACCAACGACATAGGTAAAAAAAGAGATGAGGTCCTGAAAGAAGAATTTAGGGAGTTAGGTAGAGAGTTAAGGAGAAGGATTGCAAAGGTAACAATCTCAGGATTACTGCCTGTGCCATGCGACAGTGAGATTAGGAATGGAGCGAGGTGGAGGATAAATGAGTGGATGAGGGACTGGTGCAGTGGGTATGGATTCAAGTTTCTGGATCATTGGGACCTCTTTTGGGGAAGGTTCGACCTGTACAGAAAGGACGGGTTGCACATGAACTCGAGGGGGACCAATATCCTGGCGGGGAGATTTGCAAAGGCTACTGGGGAGACTTTAAACTAGTATGGTTGGGGGGAGGGACTCAAATTGGGAAAGCTAGCAGTCAGTGTGTGAGGCAGGAGGCAGAGAATGGCAGCACTCTGACCCAAAATGTAGGGGAGAGAGAAGAAAAAGACAATAAACAGAGAATAAGAGAGGGTGGGTTTCTTAAATGTGTATATTTTAATGCTAGGAGCATTGTAAGAAAGGTGGATGAACTTAGAGCCTGGATTGACACCTGGAAGTATGATGTTGTGGCGATCAGTGAAACATGGTTGCAGGAGGGCTGTGATTGGAAACTAAATATGCCAGGATTTCGTTGCTTCAGGTGTGATAGAATTGGAGGGGCAAGAGGTGGAGGTGTTGCATTGCTTATCAGGGAAGATATTACAGCAGTGCTTTGGCAGGATAGATTAGAGGGCTCGTCTAGGGAGGCTATTTGGGTGGAACTGAGAAATGGGAAAGGGGTAGCAACACTTATAGGGGTGTATTATAGACCGCCAAATGGGGAGCGAGAATTGGAAGAGCAAATATGTAAGGAGATTGCAGATATTAGTAGTAAGCACAAGGAAGTGATTGTGGGAGATTTCAATTTTCCACACATAGACTGGGAAACACATTCTGTAAATGGGCTGGATGGGTTGGAGTTTGTAAAATGTGTGCAGGATAGTTTTTTGCAGCAATACATAGAAGTACCTACCAGAGAAGGGGCGGTGCTGGACCTCATGTTAGGAAATGAGACGGGTCAGGTGGCAGAGGTATGCGTTGGGGAACAGTTCGGGACCAGTGATCACAATACCATTAGTTTCAATATAATTATGGAGAGGGTCAGAACTGGACCTAGGGTTGAGATTTTTGATTGGAGAAAGGCTAACTTTGAGGAGATGCGAAAGGATTTAAAAGGAGTAAATTGGGACATTTTGTTTTATGGGAAAGATGTGGAAGAGAAATGGAGTACATTTAAAGGTGAAATTTTAAGAGTACAGAATCTTTATGTCCCTGTTCGGTTGAAAGGAAATAGTAAAAATCGGAAAGAGCCATGGTTTTCAAGGGAAATTGGACACTTGGATCGGAAAAAGAGGGAGATCTACAATAGTCATCTGGTTATAAAGAAAATTAATGTTGTCAAGGAACTACAGATTATATTAGGCACAATTACAACGGAGTCAATGAATGGCCTTTCTACGAGACCACGGATACACACTCTAAGTCTTTGAGCACGGTACCTCATGCTACTTATGATGGTGACGCTTCGAATACATATTTCATGATACAACGCCAAGCAACAGACACGCCTGGCAGGTTTGGTTCCAATGTGCTAACTCTGGTGGCTCGTTCATTGCCATCAGTGAGAGCTTTCGGTAAATTTTGACATGGATGCAAGCGTAAACGCGATTTCGTCAGATGCTGCCGTTCCCGTGCGAACAGGTTTGAGGCTTAAAGCCGGGCATCTACTACAACCAGGGTTTTCCCACGAAGCCTCTGATTACTCTCCTATGAATGCGGAATAAGATTTGCCTGCGGTAGATGGAATTAATCTAAACATACATTCCTTACTATAGCTGTCGAATAAACACCGCGATCCTGTGGTCACTATCGTGTCAACAATGTGGCTATAATTGCCAAAATAGACATTGTTCTTCGGAGCAATGTATTATCATTGTCTGCCTTTCAGGACATTATCAAAAGAACCTCGACCCTATGAGTGCGCCCATCGGAAGTGTGGAGTGACAGTACCACCTAGCTGCTTGCTCCTATAAACTGACTTTCTCTATCGTTAGGGAGAGGGTGTCCCTCTGCTTGGCAACGATACCTGTATCGAGATTGGTCTTCTTCGGCAAAGCTGTGCAGTTTGCTCCTATCCAAGACTGCACTCCATTCTTGCAACCCACTACGAACTTTTCTTCAAAGAACATTATACGCTCCCTCTCTAATACACTATTGTTCCAGATCCAAATGTCCTCCCTGTTGTGCGTCCTGCGCAGCGCATTCCGGTTGCCACGCGCAACCGTATACAGACATAAATCGATAGATAGCAAGCTCCGGGGGTCATCTCCCCTGTTACATCGGATTGGGTATCAACCAAGGAGGCGGCACCAAGAAGAAAAAGGAAGAGATGCGGATATATATGAACCTGAAAGATCTCAACACCGCTATCAAACGACCTCATCACCCTATGACCATGGTAGAATAGGTAGTTGCACACTTGGATAAGGCAACGGTGTTCACAGTTCTGGATGCCAAGAGTTTGTTTTGGTAGATTCCACTAGACTACAAATCGTCCATGCTAACCACCTTCAGTACACCTTTCGGGCGATACCGATTGTGCGCATGCTATTTGGTATCAATTCTGCAAGTGACGTATTTCAGCGCACCGTGGAACGGCTTTTTGCCGCCTATCATTGCGCTATCATAGTTGATGACATTCGCGTTGCTGAACAGTACATGCAGGAGCCTGATACCAATTTGAAGATGGTGCTGGATCGTGGCTGAGAAATCAAGTTCAAGCTAAATCCCCTCAAGTGCAAATTCCGGATCAGCGAAGTGAACTATGTGGTCCACATATTAACCAGTCTCCAGGAGACTGCGGTGATCGGCAAAATGACTGTACCCACTGTTTTGCCAGCGGACAGAGATTTTTGGATATGGTGAACTATCTCGGGAAGCTCATCCTTAAATTCAGCGAAATCTCTGCCTAGTTCAACGTCAATCTACCTGTCACGCTGAATTGTGATGCCTCTCGGTATGGTTTCGGTGCAGTATGTCTGCAGGACGGCCGGTCTGTCGCGTATGCATCACGAACAATTACAGATACAGAACAACGCTACGTACATATTGAAAAGTAGCTGCTAGCAGTGGTTTTCGCCTGCAATGAAGTCAATTATTTTGTCTTTAGAAACATAAAAACATAGAAAAATAGGTGCAGGAGTATGCCATTCGGCCCTTCCAGCTTGCACCGCCGTTTAATTTGATCATGACTGATCATCAAACTCGGTATCCTGTACCTGCCTTCTCTCCATTCATAGAAACATAGAAAATAGGCGCAGCAGTAGGCCATTCGGCTCTTCGAGTCTGCACCGTCATTCAATATGATCATGGCTGATCATCCAACTCAGTATCCTGTACCTGCCTTCTCTCCATACCCCCTGATCCCTTTAGTCACAAGGGCCACATCTAACTCCCTCTTAAATATAGCCAATGAACTGGCCTCAACTACTTCTGTGGCAGAGAATTCCAGAGATTCACCACTCTCTGTGTGAAAAATGTTTTCCTCATCTCGGTCCTAAAATATTTCCCCTTTATCCTTAAAATGTTACCCCTTGTTCTGGACTACCCCAACATCGGGAACAATCTTCCTGCATCTAGCCTGTCCAACCCCTTAAGAATTTTGTAAGTTTCTATAATATCCCCCCTTAATTAGAGTTAGAATCGTCTTTGGAAAGTATTTAGATATTCTTTAGATAGTCTTTAGATAGTCTTTAGAAAGACTATCTGTCGAGCCCCTGGTCACCATTCTGAACAAACCAGTTCACGTTGCATCAGCGCGTCTGCAACGGATGGTGTTGCAGCTTTAGAGGTACGATGTTACCAGCGCCGAAACTTCATGCATCTGGCTGACACTTTGGCCCGGGCGCCTCTGCCTGTATAGAGACACATGCAAAACTTGAGGAATTATGCAAAAAAATCGTGATTCAGAAGTAAGTTCGGCAACTCCACTAATTCGTGTCAAATATGTTTCCTAGATCTAATAAGAATCAGCCTTGTCCTGATGTGCCTTCACCCCTTTGTGCTGCATAACTTTTCCCACTGCTAAACAACTGATTTCCAGTAGGTATTATATGACAAGCATAGACCTTGAGGATGCATATTACTCAGTGCCTGTTCATTGCGATGATAGGAGACATTTGAAGTTTACCTGGATGAGTCAATAATGGGAAATCAAAGCATTGCCTAATGGTTTAACCTCAGCTCTTAGATTGTTTAGCAAATTGTTAAAACCAGTTCTGGGGCAATTTCGAGCGCAGGGTCATATTGTAATGGCCTATTTGGACGATATTTTAATTGTAGGAAAGACTCGGGACGCAGCTAAATCGTCCATTTCAGTTGTTAAACTCACTTTTGAGAAATTGGGGTTCATCATTCATCCAGATAAATCCAAATCAACACCAGTCAAAGTTATTGATTACTTGGGTTTCACTATTAACTCAGATGACATGTTGGTGACTTTGCCTAGGGATAAGAGGCTGCAGTTAATTGATGGCTGTATCAAGCTCATTGAAGAACAACGACCTTCGATTAGACAGGTGGCCAACTTGATGGGCAAATTAGTGGCTGCTTTTATAGCTGTGCAGTTTGCACCTCTGCATTACCAACAATTACAACGAGCAAAAGATCATGCACTGAGAACACGTTCGGGTCATTATGACATGCTCATGGAATTACCAGTGAAAGCCATTGCTGGTGTATCATGAATGTCTCAAGTACTTCCAGGAAAATGTTGGTTGACCCACATAGAAACATAGAAACATAGAAAGTAGGTGCGAGAGTAGACCACCAGGTCCGTCGAGCCCGCACCGCCATTCGCTCATGGCTGAACACTAAACAGACACACTTACCCACAAACAGTAGACACAAGACACAGAACACAAGACACTACCCTCCCCTTTATACCGCTATCACCCCTCTCCACCCCAAGAACCTCGTGATCTCCTGGGGGAGGCAAAAAACCGGATAAAAACCCAGGTCCAATTCGGGAAAAAAATCCGGGAAATTCCTCTCCGACCCCAATCCAGGCGATCGACACTTGTCCAGGAGATCACTCAGGTCTTACTATACTAACCATACCTAGGTCCATATCCCTGCCCTCTCCCCGTAGCCCCTTATCCCCTTGGCAGCTAAAAAAACATCTATTTTAGTCTTAAATATATTTAAAGTTTCTGCTTCCACTGCTCCCTGGGGCAGTGAATTCCATAAATTAACCACCCTCTGGGTGAAGAAGTTCTTCCTCATCTCAGTTTTAAAAGAGCCCCCCCTTATTCTGCAACTATGTCCTCTAGTTCTAGTTTCCCCGATCATTGGGAACATCCTCGGTGCATCCACCCGATCAAGGCCCCTCACGATCTTATATGTTTCAATGAGATCGCCTCTCATTCTTCTAAACTCCAAAGAGTAGAGTTCCAGCCTACTTAACCTTTCCTCATATGTCAATCCCCTCATTGCATGAATTAATCTTGTAAACCTTCGCTGCACTGCCTCCAGGGCTAGTACATCCTTTCTTAAGTATGGACCCCAGAACTGTACACAGTATTCCAAATGTGGTCTCACTAATACTGTGTACAGCTGCAGCAAGACCTCCGTGTTTTTATACTCAATCCCCCTAGCAATAAAGGCCAAAACTCCATTGGCCTTCCTGATTGCTTGCTGCACCTGCATACTAACTTTTAGTGATTCATGTACTAATACCCCTAGATCCCTTTGCGTTGCATTACAACGCAGCTCCTCCTCATTTAGAAAATAACTTGCCCTATCATTTTTTTCCCCAAAGTGAATGACTTCACATTTATTAGTATTAAATTTCATCTGCCAAGTTGTTGCCCACTCACCTAGCTTATCTATATCCTTTTGCAGACTCTTCCTATCCTCCTCATCCCCTACTTTTCCTCCCATTTTTGTATCGTCCGCAAATTTTGATATATTACACTTGGTTCCCTCCTCCAAATCATTTATATAAATTGTGAACAACTGGGGTCCCAGCACCGACCCTTGCGGAACCCCGCTAGTTACCGGTTGCCATCCCGAGTATGAACCATTTATCCCCACTCTCTGCTTCCTATTTGTTAGCCAATCCTCTACCCATGCTAATATATTACCCCCAATCCCATAATTTTTTATTTTTAGCAATAGTCTCTTATGTGGCACCTTGTCAAAAGCCTTTTGGAAGTCCAAGTATACCACATCCACCGGTTCCCCTTTATCCACCCGGGTTGTTACTTCCTCAAAGAATTCGAGCAGATTCGTTAAACAGGACTTCCCCTTCACAAAACCATGCTGGTTCTGTCCGATGAAGTAATGTTTATCCAAGTGCCCCGTTAGTGTTTCTTTAATAATTGTCTCTAACATTTTACCCACCACCGATGTTAGACTAACCGGTCTATAGTTACCCGCCTTCTGTTTACTTCCTTTTTTAAATATAGGTGTTACATTGGCCATTTTCCAATCCACTGGGACCGTTCCTGCCTCCAGGGAGTTTTGGAAAATTATCACCAATGCATCCACAATCCCCACCGCTATCTCCCTCAAAACCCTTGGATGTAATCCATCAGGCCCAGGGGATTTATCCTCCTTCAGTCTCATTAATTTCCCTAATACCACCTCCTTGGTGATCTTAATAGTATTTAGCTCCTCCATTCCTACCGCCCCCTGTTTATCCAGCGTTGGAATATTTTTTGTGTCTTCTATGGTGAAGACTGATACAAAATACTCGTTTAATGCCTTTGCCATTTCCATGTTCCCCACCAACAACTCTCCAGTCTCACCCTCCAATGGACCAACGTTCACCTTAGCCACCCTTTTTCTTTTTATATAGCTATAAAAACTCTTACTATTAGTTTTTATGTTGTTCGCTAAATTCCTTTCATAGTCTATTTTCCCCGTCTTAATTAATCTCTTAGTTATTTTTTGCTGACCTTTAAATGCTTCCCAATCCTCTACCCTCCCACTATCTCTGGCTACCTTATATGCCCTTGCCTTCAGCCGAATACTATCCTTTATAGTTTTACTGAGCCATGGCTGACTGTTCTTACCCTTACCCCTTTTTTTCTTCATAGGAATAAATTTTTCTTGAAGGTTATACAGTATACCCTTAAACGTACACCACTGCTCATGTACCATCTTATTCTTGAGTCTGCTATCCCAGTCAACTTTGATCAGCTCAGTCCTCATACCTTCATAATCCCCCTTATTTAGACTAAGCACCCTAGCCTGAGTTTCAACCTGCTCCCCTTCTATTTGAATATGGAATTCGACCATATTGTGGTCACTTGTTCCCAACGAGTCCCTAACTATGACATTTTTAATTAATCCTGCTTCATTACACAGGACCAGATCCAAGATTGCCTCCCCCCTTGTCGGTTCTGTGACATACTGTTCTAGGAACCCATCTCTAATACATTCTATAAACTCTTCCTCTAGTCTACCCTGCCCAGTTTGGTTTGCCCAATTAATATGAAAATTGAAGTCCCCCATGATTACAGCAGTTCCCTTTTTACATGCGTCAACTATTTGCAGATTTATGTTCTGACTAACAGCGTCACAGCTATTTGGAGGTCTATAAATTACACCCACTAGTGTTTTTTTCCCCTTATTATTCTCTATCTGTACCCAAGCTGTTTCACTATCCTGATCCTTCAACGCAATATCCTTCCTCTCTATTGCCGTTATTCCCTCCCTTATTAAAAGGGCCACCCCTCCTCCCTTTCTTTCCTGTCTATCTTTCCTAATTGTCGAGTACCCCTCTATATTTAACTCCCAGTCCTGATCCCCTTGCAGCCATGTCTCCGTAATGGCCACGATATCATAACTATATATACTTAATTGCACCGTTAATTCATTTATCTTATTACGAATACTCCGTGCATTTAGATAAAGCACTTTCAGATGATTTTTACTACCCTTCCTTTCCGTTTTTGCCCCTTTTACATCTAGAGCTTTATCTTCACACATTCTGTCTCCTGTCTCATTTTGACTTACCGCTTCCCCACTGATACCCTGCTCTATTTCCTCTACCCCTGCCGTTATTACCCCCCTTGATACCTCCCCCCCGCTACTTAGTTTAAAGACCTCTCTACTGCCCTAGTTATATGATTTGCCAGGACCCCAGTCCCAGCACCGTTCAGGTGAAGTCCGTCCTTACAGAACAGATCCCCCCTGTCCCAGTACTGGTGCCAGTGGCCCAAGAAACCAAACCCATTATTCCCACACCCACCTTCCATAGTCTTACTGACTGATGTTAGTGCTCTAGGTTGGGATGCTACTGATACTTTTTCCAGCTGGGGAGGCAGATGGAATATGCATGAGGCACTTCTTCTGCAATTACGAGGGATCAATTATTTAGAGCTTTTGGGAACATTTTATTGGCTTAAAGCTTATTTCTCTACTAAGAATCACTTGTATGTTCAGGTTCAAATTGATAACACTACAGCAGTGGCATATGTTAATCAAATGGGTGGAGTCAAGTCTGAATCTTGTGATAGATTGGCAAATCTGATTTGGACCTGGTGTATTACCAGATACATTTGGCTTTCAGTAATCCACTTACCAGGTAGATTCAACATAGTGGCAGACACAAGGTCACGCCAATTCAATGACAACACAGAATGGATGTTGAGTCATGAGATATTTAAAGATATTGTTGCTCGGTTTGGGATGCCAGATATCGATTTGTTTGCATCCAGGCTCAACCACCAGTTGCCTAACTATGTTTCATGGGAACCAGATCCTGGAGCAGCAGCGGTATGTGCATTCTCGTTGCATTGTGGTGGAATGTTTTTATATGCATTTCCTCTCCATCAGGAGCTCTATTTGAGATAACCGTGCAAGAACTGTCTCCGTTTGCAGAGGGGAATCCCCCTGGCACAATTCGGAGTCTGTGGGCGTAGCAGATTTCGAAGTGGCCTTGCGCCCCAACAGCGCGGCGTCGGTGCTCAAAGGCAACGTGTCTGCAGTCACTAGCACCTCTGCCAACGACGGTATAGGTGAGCTAGGCAGGCACCCGCTAGCCGCACTCCCGCGGCCTTCCAAGGTTTTACCAGCGCCTCGCCTTCACCTTTGACGTTTTCAGCATGTTCAACTTGATCTGAAAAACAAGCCTTTTCACCAGAAAGCTACCTCCGACTAGGCTGAACACTTACCTTGAGGTTTCAAAACTTACCGCTGGAGGAGCGCTGCTCCTCCGACCGGTCGCTGTGCCATGCGTCTAAGGTAATGACACACATTCAGCTGGATGGGGTCTTCTTCACATAGTCACTCACGTGACTCCGAAGTAAATTTGGTTGGCAGACAGGAAACAAAGAGTGTGGATTAACGGGTCCCTTTCAGAATGGCAGGCAGTGACTAGTGGGGGTACCGCAAGGCTCGGTGCTGGGACCGTAGCTATTTACAATATTAATTACTGGATCAAATGAAGGAATTGCAAGTAACATTAGCAAATTTGCAGATGTCACAAAGCTGGGTGGCAGTGTGAACTGTGAGGAGGATGCTATGAGAAAGCACGGTGACATGGATGGGTTGCGTGAGTGGGAAGATGCATGGCAGAATGAGTTTAATATGGATAAATGTGAGGTTATCCACTTTAGTAGCAAAAACAGGAAGGTGGATTATTATCTAAATGGTGTCAGGTTGGGAAAAGGTCAAGTCAAGAGAGTCTATTCTCATGTGTCCCAGATAGTTCAATGTTTGGCCCAGGACTGTTTGGAGCCTGTAGACTAGGTAATGACCAGGGACTCACAACGGACATGAATGAATCAGCCACAGCCGTTACAAACATTGGAAAGAAATAGAAACATAGAAAATAGGTGCAGGTGGAGCCTTTCGAGCCAGCACTGCCATTCTTTGTGATCATGGCTGGTCGTCTACAATCAATAATAACTCGTTCCTGCCTTCTCCCCATATCCCTTGATCCCACTAGCCCCTGGAATATACCTTAAATCCATCTATCTCTTGAATCCATCCAGTGATTTGGCCTCCACTGCCTCCTATGGCGGGGAATTCCACAAAATGCCCAACTCTCTGGGTGAAATAGTTTTTTTCTCACCTCAGTCTTAAATGGCTTCCCCTTTATTCTAAGAATGTGGCCCCTGGTTCTGGACTCGCTCAACATTGGGAACATTTTTCATGCATCCATATTGTCCAGCCCTTTTACAATTTATATGTTTCTATACAATACCCCCTCATCCTTCTGAATTTATGTCAATATAAGCCTAATATTTTCAATCTTACTTCATATGTCAGACCCGGCATCCCAGAGATCAATCTCGTCAACCTACGCTGCACTGCCTCAATCATAAGGATGTTCTTACTCAATTTGGGAGACAAAAATTGTACACAATACTCCAGATGTGGTCTAACCAGGACACTGTACAACTGCAGAAGAAACTCTTTAACCATATACTGAAATCCGCTTGTTATGAACACCAACATTCCATTAGCATTCTTCGCTGCCTGCTGTACCTGCACGCCAATGTTCAGTGACTGGTGTACAAGGGCACCAAGGCCTTGCAGTACCTCCCACTTTCCCAACCTAAAAACATTGCGATAATAATCTGCCCCCTTGTTTTTGCAGCTCAAAGTGGATAACCACATTTATCTATATTATACCGAATCTGCCACGCATCTGCCCACTCACTCAACCTGTCCAGGTCACCCTGCAACCTCCTAACATCCTCTTCACAGTTCACACTGCCACCCAGCGTTGTGTCATCCGTAAACTTGCTAGTGTTGCTCCTAATTCCTTCTTCCAAATGATTAATATATATGTGGTAAACAGTTGTGGACCCCACACCAAGCCTTGCGACACTCCACTCGCCGCTGCCTGCCATTCCGAAAAGGACCTGTTCACTCCTACACTTTGCTTCCTGTCTGCCACCAAATTTTCTATCCATGTCAACACCCTACCCCCATTACCATGTGCTCTAATTTTAGTCACCAGTCTCCCGTGCGGGACATTGTCAGTGGTTTTCTGAAAGTCTAGTTACACAACAACCACCGGCACCCCTTCATCCATTTTACATGTCACATCCTCCAAAAAGTCCAGATAATTAGTCAAGAATGATTTTCCTTTCATAAATCATTGCTGCCGGACTAATTATTTTACTGCTATCCAAATACCCCATTATTAATTCATGACTCCTGCATCTTTCCCACCATCGAAGTCAGGCTAACGGATCTGTACTTCCCCGTTTTCTCCCTCGCTTCTTTCTTGCAAAGTGGGATATTAGCCATCCTCCAATCCACAGGAACAGGTCCAACTAGTGACTTATTGCCTCACCTCAATCCACAGTGACACTACCTCGTCAGTCCCTATGTCTTCTCTCGCAAGTCTTAGTTCCATCCCGCACCAGCAGAGCTACCCACACCTCTGCCCACCTGCCATCACTTTCTATATGATGTATAACCCTGAATAATAAGTTCCCAGGCCGGACCCTCCAGCAGCCACGTCCCAGTAATCCCCACAATGACATATCAACCAACCTCTAACTGAGCCGCAAGCTCATCTACTTTACGTCTTATACTTCCCGCATTCATTTACAATACTTTTAATTCGTTACACGTCTTACCTTTCACATCGATCCATATTACACATGGCCATACGCTCCTATTCCTTTGTGACCTTTAGTTCTCGTTAATTCTGGGGTCATTAAATATCCCTTTACTCTCGTTACCTTTAACTCCGTCCTCGACTATCCCATTTGACCCCCCCCCCCCCCATCCCTTATTTAGTTTAAGCCACCTGTGTAGCTTTGGCAAACCTGCTTGCCAGAATGCTGGTCCCGCACCTGTTCAGGTGCAATCCGTCCCTGTTGTACGGTTCCCCCTCCTCCTACAAGGCAAAATCAGGAGGTGGCTCAAATGTCAGCGAAGCATCACTCCCGGACAAGCTCAATGCATTTTACGCACCGTTTGATAGGGAGAACACTGATGTGCCGTCCAGAGCCCCCATTCGCCGTGATGGTATTTCGGTCAGTCGCAGACGCCGACGTCAGAAAATCCTTTAGAGGTGAGAACACTCGGAAAGTGCCTGGACCTGATGTGCGTGTTTTAAAAACCTATGCAGACCAACTGGCTGGAGATTTTATGGACATTTTCAACCTCTCACTTCTGAAGTCTGAGGTTCCCACCTGCTTTTAAGCGGCATCAATAATACCGGTGCCCAAGAAGAGCAGGTGACATGCCTCAATGACTATGGACCAGTGGCACTAACGTCTGTGGTGATGAAGTGCTTTGAGAGGCTGATCATGACGTAAATCTACTCATACCTCAACATAAATCTGGACTCACTGCAGATTGCCACAACAGATCAACGGTGGATGCGATCTCACTGCCTCTCCACTCCGCTCTGGCCCACTTGGAGGACAAAAACTCATACTCATTTAATACCATCACCCCCTCCAAACTGGTTACAAAGCTCGCAGAACTGGGTCTCTGCGCATACCTCTGCAATTGGATCCTCGACTTCCATGTTCACAGACCACAGTCTGTCCATATTGGTGGAAATGTGCCATCTTCGTTAACAATCAGCACGAGAGCACCACGATGCTGCGTGCTCAGCCGCGTGCTGTACTCGCTCAATATTTATGACTGCGTAGCCGGACATAGTGCTAACTCCATCATCAAGTTCGCCGACGACACCACTGTTGTGGAACATTTCACTGATGGGGACGAGTCAGAGTTTAGAAGTGAGAGCGACCAACTGATCAAATGGTGCGAGCACAATAACCTGGCTCGAAACACCAGCAGAACCAAGTAACTGATTGTGGAATTCGGAAGGGGGTTTGATGGGTCCCACAGTCCCATTTATTTCAATTGGTTGATTGTGTAAAGGGGCAAGAACTTCAAATTCCTAGGTTTGCATATTTCCGAAGACATCCCCTGGTCCTAGAACACTGATGCAATCATAAAGAAAACACATCAGCTCCTCTACTTCCTGAGGAGATTACGGAGCGTCGGTATGTCAAGGTGGACTCTCTCGAACTTATACAGGTGTACAGTAGAGAGCATACTGGCCAGTTGCATGGTAGGCAACCTGACCTTCCAGGAGCAGAAAAGGATGCAAAAAGTTGTAACAACTGTCCAGTCCATCATCGGCTCTGACCTCCCTATCATTGAGGGGAACTATCGAAGGCGCTGCCTCAAAAAGGCTGGCAGTATCATCAATGACCCACACCATGCTGGCCACACACGCATCTCTTCACTACCATCAGGTAGAAGTTACAGGGGCCTAAAATTTGCAACATTCAGGGTCAGGAACAGCTCCTTCCCCACATCCATCACACTGTTAAACACAACTTCAAACAAACTCTGAACTAAAGCAGCCTATTGCAATTAATCTGTTTATTGATGTGTGTATCTATATATCCTATGGTATATGGACACACTGAACTGATCTGTATTTATGACGACAATATCCTGTTGTGCTGCATCATTGCAAGAATGTCATTGTCCTATCTGGGGCACATGACAATAAACTCTCTTGATTTGAAAAAAGAGGATGTACAACGGGAGATGGTGGTCTTTGTTCATCAGTCAATGAAAGAAAACATGCAGGTGCAGCAGGCATAGAAGAAAGCGAATGGCAAGTCGGCCTTCATAACAATATGAGCTGAGTATAGTAGCAAGGAGGTACTTTTGCAGTTGCACAGGACCTTAGTACGACCTCACCTGGAGTACGGTGTGCAGTTTTGGTCTCCAAATTTGAGGAAAGAGTTTCTTGCTATTGAGGGAGTGCAGCGTAGGTAACGAGGTTAGTTCCCGGGATGGTGGCACTGTCATATGCTGAGAAAATGGAGTGATTGGGCTTGTATAACTCCGGAATTTAGAAGGATCAGATGGGATCTTATTGAAGCATAAGATTATTAACGGGTTGGACACGTTAGTCCCCGAGGATTGGCGTACTGCGCATGTTGTTCCATTGTTTAAAAAGGGTTCTAAGAGTAAACCTAGCAATTATAGACCTGTTAGTTTGACTTCAGTGGTGGGCAAATTAATGGAAAAGATACTTAGAGATAATATATATAAGCATCTGGATAAACAGGGTCTGATTAGGAACAGTCAACATGGATTTGTGCCTGGAAGGTCATGTTTGACTAATCTTCTTGAATTTTTTGAAGAGGTTACTAGGGAAATTGACGAGGGTAAAGCAGTGGATGTTGTCTATATGGACTTTAGTAAGGCCTTTGATAAGGTTCCTCATGGAAGGTTGGTTAAGAAGGTTAAACTGTTGGGTATAAATGCAGGAATAGCAAGATGGATTCAGCAGTGGCTGAATGGGAGAAGCCAGAGGGTAATGGTGGATGGCTGTTTGTCGGGTTGGAGGCAGGTGACTAATGGGGTGCCTCGGGGATCTGTGTTGGGTCCTTTGTTGTTTGTCATGTACATCAATGATCTGGATGAAGGGGTGGTAAATTGGATTAGTAAGTATGCAGATGATATCAAGATAGGGGGTGTTGTGGATAATGAAGAGGATTTCCAAAGTCTACAGAGTGATTTAGGCCATTTGGAAAAATGGGCTGAAAGATGGCAGATGGAGTTTAATGCTGATAAATGTGAGGTGTTACACCTTGGCAGGACAAATCAAAATAGGACGTACATGATAAATGGTAGGGAATTGAAGAATACAGTTGAACAGAGGGATCTGGAAATAACCGTGCATAGTTCCTTGAAGGTGGAATCTCATATAAATAGGGTGGTAAAGAAAGCTTTTCGTATGCTAGCCTTTATAAATCAGAGCATTGAGTATAGAAGCTGGGATGTAGTGTTAAAATTGTACAAGGCATTGGTGAGACCAAATCTGGAGTATGGTGTACAATTTTGGTCGCCCAATTATAGGAAGGATGTCAACAAAATAGAGAGAGTACAGAGGAGATTTACTAGAATGTTGCCTGGGTTTCAACAACTAAGTTACAGAGATAGGTTGAATAAGTTAGGTCTTTATTCTCTGGAGCGCAGGGGTTTAAGGGGGGACTTGATAGAGGTCTTTAAAATGATGAGAGGGATAGACAGAGTTGACGTGATCAAGCTTTTCCCTTTGAGAATAGGGAAGATTCAAACAAGAGGCCATGACTTCAGAATTAAGGGACAGAAGTTTAGGGGTAACATGAGGGGGAACCACTTTACTCAGAGAGTGGTAGCGGTGTGGAATGAGCTTCCAGTGGAAGTGGTGGCGGCAGGTTCGTTGGTATCATTTAAAAATAAATTGGATAGGCATATGGATGAGAAGGGAATGGAGGGTTATGGTATGAGTGCAGGCAGGTGGGACTAAGGGGAAAAAGTTGTTCGGCACGGACTTGTAGGGCCGAGATGGCCTGTTTCCGTGCTGTAATTGTTACATGGTTATATGGTTATATGGTTAGAGGCAGGAGACATGTTCCCGGTGTTGGGGGAGTCCAGAACCAGTTTCAAAATAAGGGGTAAGCCATTTAGAACGGAGATGATGAAACACTTTTTCACACAGAGAGTTGTGAGTCTGTGGATTTCTCTGCCTCGGTGGGCGGTGGTGGCCGGTTCTCTGTATAATTTCAAGAAAAAGCTACATACGGCTCTTAAAGATAGCGTAGTCAGGGGATATGGGGAGAAGGCAGGAACGCGGTACTGATTGTGGATGATTAGCCATGATCACATTGAATAGTGCTGCTAGTAGAGCCGAAAGGCCTACACCTATTTTCTATTGTCTATTGAAGTCTGACAGTATATGTCCTAATACAAGTAGGAATATACTCAGAACTGAACGCAATATTCTAAATGCGGTCTCACCAATGCCTTGTACAACGGCAACATGTGCTACATACTCTGTTTGATGAAGGCCAATGTGCCAAGCCCCTTCTTTGACCACCTTATCTAGCTGCGATTTGACCTTCAAGGAACCATGCCACTGCAGTCCCAGAGCCCTCTTGTCTACAACACTCCTCAGATGCCTACCATACACTGTGTAGTTCCTGCCCTTGTTCGACGTCGAAAATGCAACAACACGCTTTTCTGCATAAAATTCCATCAACCATTCCTCAGCCCATCTGGCCAATCAATCCAGATCCTGCCGGAATCTTTCTCAAATATCTTCGCTATCTTCAAAACTACCCACTTTTGTATCATGAGGACACTTGCTAAACTTTACCTATGTGTTCTCGTCCAAATTATTGATGTGGATGACAAACAGGAACCAGCCCAGTACCGAAACCTGAGGCACAGCACTCGTCACAGCACTCGTCACAGGCATCCAGTCAGAGAAGCAACCTACCCCAGTCATCCACTGCTTCCTTCCATGGAAGCATGCAGATATGGCCTTACATATTGCATTTACCTAGAGCGAGGCGTAAAGTATTTCCAGGGAGAGAGAATGGGGTGTGTTCAAAGATGTGTGTTCTCATGTATCGTTTATAAATTACTTTAGAATCGCATCGTTGCTTTGTGCAAACCTTGAGATTGAAACTGCTACGCAGAGAAGAGGTCGGTTTTAAATCAACTTTCTTTAAGTAAGCTAAGGCATGTGAAAGTGCATGTGTATATACTTACCAACATCGCCTAGATACGGCTGTCCGTTTACAAATGACTGAGACATCAGCAATATCCCGAAAAGGAAGAAAAGTGTCACGGCCATTATTCTGCAGTAACACCTGTTTCTGGATGAGAGATCTGGAAATGAAACGTGGAATCTAACCTGAGTTCTTCTGCTTATATTAACCATATAACCATATAACAATTACAGCCCGGAAACAGGCCATCTCGGCCCTACAAGTCCGTGCCGAACAACTTTTTTACCTTAGTCCCACCTACCTGCACTCATACCATAACCCTCCATTCCCTTCTCATCCATATGCCTATCCAATTTATTTTTAAATGTGCATATTGATCTGTGTGGCGTCGTGTGGATTTGCGATTGGCTTTCGATGATTATGGCAAGGCAGGGATGGGTGTGCTTCCACAGCTGCTTTCGATTGGATGATATGGACTATGAGGAGAGTTTTGACAAACTTGGATTGTGTTACCTGGAGCGGAATAACATGAGGGGACCTCCCAGATATTTCTAAAATTCTGAAAGATGCAGTTCGGATAGTCTAATCGTCTTCCGGAATATTGATACCCGCGGTTGGGGTAGGGGAGCTGCGGCGTCATACACACACCAACCATAGCAATGTTACAAAATTTTGAGATTTTAAAAATCAATTTTGCAATTTATCCAATCAGAATAAGCATAATCTGTTTAATTTGACATATAATTCACTTTCATATCTTCAGTATTAAAACATTTATGGCCATTCATACTCGGAAATTAGCATCTTGTTCCCTATTTCTTTTCCAATGACAACACAAAAGCTGTGATCGAGGACAGTTAAAAGTCCATAATTTTCTTAAAAATTAAGAGAACTGTAATGAATTGTCAGTGTTAATAGATTGAAGCATTCTGAAACAAATATGAAACAATCTTACTTGCATGACATGAAATTAAAGCATTAATTAGTTAGTTACCTAATTGAAGCTAATTAAAAAATTCAATTACGAGATCAAAATATCTATCCATTTCTTCCGAAAAGGTTAACATTTTCAAATTGCGTAAGTGTCCAAATAATATTCACACAAGAATTCACAATATAAAATGATTTTAAAATCTCATTGTCATGAATTCATTGGCCAAATGGAAGGATTTTAATGTTTAATTCCCGTAAATTAATGACCATCTTGCGAGTGGGTTTTTGTGGAAAACGACGATTGGAACGTTGCTGTTGCAGCGGCTTTGAACCCCATATCGGGGTGGGTTGGAGGGAGGGCAAAGGGTTGGCGGGGGCGAGGGGGGAAGGAGAGGACGAAGACTATAGATAGGAGTAGGAAGAGAGGGGGGAAGGGGGAGAGATAAGAGGGAGGGTGATATGGAGATTGTGGTGATTGGGGCGAGAGGAAGGGAGAGAAAGAGGATGGGGAGAAGGGGGTAGTGGACAAGACTGGGCGATAGGGGGGGGCGAGGGAGGTGGAGGGGAGAGGGTGGATTGGAGGGACGGAGAGGCGTGTAGCGGGGCGAGAGGGGAGAGAGAGGACGAAGACTCTATGTAGGAGTAGGAAGAGAGGGGGGGAGGGGAGAGAGAGAAGGGAAGGAGAGACGGGGGTTGGGGGAGAAGGGTGGTGGGAGAGGTGGGAAGGTAGGGGGAGGGAGGGGACGGGGAGTGGAGGGGGAGGGACGGGGCGTTGTGCTGTGCAGCGTTCCGCTGCGGACGGCTGGCCTAGTGCTAGAATTGACGCAATCTAGGACTGCATATGTTGACAGTTTGAAGGCAGGCGATCATACGAGTTGATGTATCGCCATCTATCAACGGAGCACTCGACCTCTTGCGGCGAGCAGCGTTCATGGAGGGCAGGTTGCAAAGCCACAATATTCAAGTGCAGTTTCATTACACTTCAAACAGGGTGCAAGGCCACCAAATTCGAGTGCAGTTTCAGACCACTTCCAGCAGGGTGCAAGGCTACCAAATTCAAGTGGAATTTCATATCACTTCAAGCACGGAGCAAGGCCAAAAAATTCAAGTGCAGTTTCATGCAACTTCAAGCAGGGTGGAAGGCCACCAAATGCATGTGCAGTTTCATGCCACTTCAAGCAGGGTGCAAGGCCACCAAATTCAAGTGCAGTTTCATGCCATTTCAAACAGGGTGCAAGGCCACCAAGTTCAAGTGCATGTTCATGACATTTCAAGCAGGGTGTAAGGCCATCAAATTCAAATGCAGTTTCATGCCACTACGAGCAGGGTTCAAGGCCACCAAATTCAAGTGCAGTTTCATACCACTTCAAGCAGGGTGCAAGGCCACCAAATTCAAGTTCAGTATCATACCATTCCAAGCAGGGTGCAAGGCCACCAAATTCAAATGCAGTTTCATACCATTTCATGCAGGGTGCACGGTCACCACATTCAAATGCAGTTTTGTACCATTTCAAGCAGGGTAAAACCACCATAAACCACACAAAACAGTAAGACATGTTTGGAAGGTTATGGACCAAGCGCAGGCAAGTGGGACTAGGGTAGCTGGGACATTGCTGGCCGTTGTGGGGCGCGTTAGGCCGAAGGGCCTGTTTCCACACTGTATCACGCTGGGACGCTATGACTCTAGAGCATGAGTAACATGGATTCGGCATGATGTTTACGAGTGACTGCGAATGCAAGTTAATTGGGACTTTTCAGTTAATGAAGAAGGAATATGGAATATATTTTAATACGACGCTTAAGAACCATCTGAAACGTCAGCTTTTTTTAGTTGTTATCAAATATGTTTAAATCCAGTTACTGAGATTATCTAGATGTAAATGTTTTTATTCGGTGAATTAATTTTTGAGAATGCAGATGAGGCAAATACAAAAAATAAGAAAATCGAACATGTGCATGGATCGGATATGTTGAAGTGAATTGAACCCAACGCGGGAAATGGAAATGTGTTGCTCCCTGTGTCGTCATGGACCTGCTGTCCCCTTTTTCTGGTTCTCACCCTCGTGTCAGACTACTTTAAGCACTCGACTAGCATTTGCTAAATCCTTCAGCAGGCCTGTTGTACAATTCTGGAAGTCAGCCTGTTCATGAAGGATGAATCGCACTGAATTCACGGCTCGGTGCAGGGACCATTGCTGTTTGTCTTTATGGTCACGATTTGGATAAGAATAATCAAGGCTTGATTATTAAATTTCCAGATACAACGAAAGTGGGAGGAAATGCTGCTTGCCAGGATGATTATCAATATTTTGAGCAGATTGCTTATCAGTTGAGAATCTGCGCCAAGTTAAAGCTTTTGAATGGAGTAAATTGTGAGATGTTGCATTTTGTGAAGTCAAATCAAGGCACGACTTTCACACTAAATGGAAGGGCCTTGGGGAAGTATTGCAGTTGTGTACATGGGCGTTTTTGCTTAAATGTGTGATAGTCATGGATTACTCGTTCGTCCTGGAGAACTCATTTGGCTAAACTACACTCCAGTAGATGAACTACGGAGCAAATTAGTTGACACAGAAAATGGCACCTGAGGGTGGCATGCATTTAACAAATCATGACCTCGAATTAACTCGTTTCTGCAACTATGCTCAGGGCCCGGCCATTCACTGTGAAAGTACTGCACTGGTTTCTACCCCAAAATGCAACAACTATCACTTGGCTGCATTAAACTCTATTCAACAGCTCACTTGTCAATTTGGATCAGGTTACTTCAGTATATTTTGATAAACGAGTTCATTATCTGTGAAACGACTAACTCTTGTATCTTCTGAATTAAGTGCTAATTCTGCAATCGATATTCTCATCCTTATTGCTGATGTAAGCCACACGCAGCAATGGGCACAACACCAATAGCTGAAGCACACGACGACTACCAAGCCTCCAGCACAAAAAAACAAACACTCCGCCGCCTCCCTCTGCTTCCATCTGCGAGAGCAATTGTCTGTTGATTCGGCTAGCTCTTCCTGGATCCCGTGTGATAGAACCTTCAATAGCAGCCTCCCATGCTTGATTGAGGTTTTGCATTATTGGAGGTTTTATGCGGGTGAAGCAAGCAACGTGGAATTGATAAATATTCTATGGTCTAAATTCCATACATTCTGTAAGGCCGATAAGCGGTTAGATAAATGTAGAGAGGAACGTTGACCTCACTAGTCAGTATGAGGTTATATAATTTAATTTTATTTATACACTGCATATGGGAATCTTCATATAATTCTAGTGAACGTAGACCGGGGCGAGGGGCACTCAGATCGGAAAGGCTGCAGATGACTAGCTAACAAATGAGCATATTCTCGGTTGAAGGGTGGAAATATATATTTTCGGTAGGGGGCGCTGCACTGGCAGCAACCTGTCGGCAGCGTGTCCGTCTTTTTTCAACTTTTTTTATTTTGTTAGTATGTTTAAAAGTTTGTTTTTAATGTTTCTTTGTGTGTTAAGTGTGGGGGGTGGTGTGGGGGGGGGGGTAAGTGGGAAACCGTTTCGGCCGCCTCTTCCATGGAGAGGCGACTTTTTCAGGTCGCCTCCCCCGTGGCCTAACAGCATGGATCGGCGCCGACTTTCCCGGAGACGCGCCCGGTGCTTCAGCGGCGGACGCAGCGTGGACTCTCGGCGCGGAGCGGGTGAGACCTCGCTGGAGGGGAGCGCTCCGTTACGCTGGCCCGCGGCAGCCGGCAGCCTGAAGCCGCGGTCTGCAGAACTCCAGCTGGTGCGGCGTCTGCAGCCCGGGATCTCACGTGGAGGATCCGGGGGGAAGAAGAAGCTTTCACTGCCGGCCCGCGGCCGTCTTCTACCGCGGGTGCGGCATGGACTTATCATCTCCCCTGGAGGGGAGCTTCGACCGCCGGCCCTGCAGACTGCGGTGCTTCCGGCTGCGGCACGGCAGGTACTTTAAAACTTTGACCGCCGGCCTGCGGCCTACACCAGCCTGAAGCCGCGGTCTCTGGTTGGGAAGAGCCGATCCTGGACTCACCTTGACTTTGACTTTGTCCCTTACCATCTGGACGCCCGCAGCAACGGCTGTGGAGGGTGGTGGTCCCGACCACGCGGGAAAATGGAGGAGGACTGGCCAAGCTCTGTGCCTTCCACCACAGTGATGAATGCTGTGGTGGATGTTTGTGTACATTTTTTATTGTGGTTGTGTTCTTTATAATTGTATCGCTGCTGGCAACCCAAATACCACCGACCTTGGTTGTGTGGCAATTAAATTATTTCAAATTATTTCAAATTCTGTTTTGCCAGATGCAATGACTCTTATCATATCGCGCCCAATCCCAAGGGAAACAGATGGCGGTTGATACAGACAGATACTATGCCGGGCGGTATATGACCAACGGTGTGAGTGTGTACTTGGCGTATGTGTGTATGGGGGAGGTGTATTTCATAATTTCAAGAACATTCACTTCCGATGGGAATCTCCAAATATATATATATATATCGAGTTGCAGAGTGAAATAGGCTGTGAATGCAACAAGATGTTGGTCAGTTTTCTGATAACAACGGGAAATGGAGGATGGATTTACAATATACGGAGCGGGTGTGAATTGAAGAGATGGGATGCGATGGGAAATTATGCATTTAATGAGAAGAAACCTAACAGCATTGATGCAAAGTGGACTGACTCTATCTAACTCAAGGGCTTCCTAAAGTTTTCAACACCTATAGATAAAACTGGGATATGGTCTACTCTTTGTCGGTCGGGGTATTTAATAACATTATTTGTAAGTGATATTGCAGTTGTATTCCATTTATGTCAGACTGCAGTGGGAGTATTGCGTGCAGTACTGCTCTGACAATTGTTGGAAGGATGTTGAGGTATTATTGAGTGTGACATAAGACGTTTACAAGATTGTTACTTCGATTGCAGGATATGACACTGAAGACCGTTTTGACATACTAGAACATTTTCTCTGGGGCGGAGTAGAATGTGTAACTATCTGGCGCCGTGGCTCTCTGACGCATGCTTGCTGATCATTCTGCCTCAGGTAACTGTATTCATAACGGTGGTGAAGCTATTGAATTATTTGCCACAGAAGGCCGTGAAGGCCAAGGCAGTGGATATTTTGAAGGCAGTGATATGTAGATTCGTGATTAGTACAGTTGTCAGCGATTATGGGGATAAGGCAGGAGAATGAGGTTCGGAGGGAGAGATAGACAACCCGTTTTTAAATGGGGGAGAACATTTGATGGACCAAATGGGCTAATTCTACTCCTATTCCTTATGACCTTATGACGATATGACACTCTGATTGGCTGCCTTAGTCTCTGATCATCAATACACACTTTGCTGCACGTAACCTGCTCCTCACCTTCCGCTCACGTCGACATCGCATTCATGGAAAATTCTGATGATGTCTATTAATAAAGTATTTATCTATTTATCTATCTATCTATCTATCTATCTATCTATCTATCTATCTATCTATCTATCTATCTATCTATCTATCTATCTATCTATCTATCTATCTATCTATCTATCTATCTATCGCGGCAGTCATGGTTAACAGATAAACCGTTGTCTGTATAATGAGACACAGCCACTTGGCTGTCACAAGGGATGAGAGGGAGAACGATATTTATATTAATAAGATCTGTAGAACATTGATTATTTTCTATGGAACGCTGTATTCTTCTCAAGCCCACATGTCCATAACGCCAATGATAATTAACAGATAACGCGTTGCCTGTATAATGAGACACAGACTCTTGGGTATCACAAATAATAAGAGAGACTGAGAGAGAGTGATACTTATATAAATGAATTAAGTAGAACATTCGTTATATTCTACGGAACGCCGTATTAAACGGTTCACAAAAAATATCTCTACATGTGTGATTCAGTTTAGTTTTTCCATATTATATTTAAAATAGTTCACTTTACACAAGTAATTAAACAAACATGAATTCCTCTTTTGGTGGCATCAGCAAAATTGGTAAACAGGACACCTTAATCGACGTCTAAGTTGTTGATTTATAGGTAACGTAAAGTGGGATCCACATAGTGCCCGCCATTGCAGCGCTAGTCGCAAGGTCCAATATAAAATCAACAACCTCCACTATTACCCTCTACATTTCACCCCAGCCAATGGTGTACTGGCCCCATGTTATCTCAACGCGTGGCCTACCTAAAATGCGAAAGGTTATATAAGGTTTTGTTAGAGTTCATGTGGTCATTGTTAATTTTACTTCGGAGTCACGTGAGTGATTCCGTGAAGAACCCGTTCAGCATGCATGCGCGTCATTATGTCCAGCAGAGCAACAGCGGCACAGCGGGAGTCGGGCTCTCCCGCTATGGAGGTGAAGGTAAGCTGACGTCAGTTTTCTTCCCCAGGGAGCCTTCTGCTGTCCGGCAGACAAGAAAGGCTCTGCAACAAACCTGTCCCCGCTCGACTCCACGGATGAGCGTTTCCATCTCGCGGGGGCAGCAACAAGGCGGTAGGACCGCTAACCCAGCGCCCCGCTATCCCGACACCGCGCCGCGCCCAACCAGCTAGCGCCTCAGCAGCGAGCTGGGAGTGACGCCACGGAGGCGTCCGGCCGGTGGCTCCGACTTATCGGACAGGACGTCTTTCCACCCGCACGGGAGGAAAGACAGCCGCCTGCACAGACCTGCCCCACGCTCGACTCCACGGAGGAGCGTTTCATCTGGTGGGGGCAGCAACAAGGCGGTAGGACCGCTTACCGGGCGGTCCGCTACCCCGACACAGCGTCCTAGCCCATCCCCGCTAGCGCCTGAGCAGCGGGCTGGATGTACAAGCCAAGTATCCGGCCGGTGGCTCTGACTTGTCGGACGGGGACATCTCTCCACCCAGGTAGGGGGAGGGAGGGGACGGGGAGTGGAGGGGGAGGGACGGGGCGTTGTGCTGTGCAGCGCTCCGCTGCGGACGGCTGGCCTAGTGCTAGAATTGACGCAATCTAGGACTGCATATGTTGACAGTTTGAAGGCAGGCGATCATACGAGTTGATGTATCGCCAACTATCAACGGAGCACTCGACCTCTTGCGGCGAGCAGCGTTCATGGAGGGCAGGGTGCAAAGCCACAATATTCAAGTGCAGTTTCATTCCACTTCAAACAGGGTGCAAGGCCACCAAATTCGAGTGCAGTTTCAGACCACTTCCAGCAGGGTGCAAGGCTACCAAATTCAAGTGGAATTTCATATCACTTCAAGCACGGAGCAAGGCCAAAAAATTCAAGTGCTGTTTCATGCAACTTCAAGCAGGGTGGAAGGCCACCAAATTCATGTGCAGTTTCATGCCACTTCAAGCAGGGTGCAAGGCCACCAAATTCAAGTGCAGTTTCATGCCATTTCAAGCAGGGTGCAAGACCACCAAGTTCAAGTGCATGTTCATGACATTTCAAGCAGGGTGTAAGGCCATCAAAGTAAAATGCAGTTTCATGCCACAACGAGCAGGATTCAAGGCCACCAAATTAAAATGCAGTTTCACACCACTTCAAGCAGGGTGCAAGGCCACGAAATTCAAGTTCGGTGTCAAACCATTCCAAGCAGGGTGCAAGGCCACCGAATTCAAATGCAGTTTCAGACCATTTCATGCAGGGTGCAAGGTCACAACAATTCAAATGCAATTTCGTACCATTTCAAGCAGGGTAAAACCATCATAGAACCACACAAAACAGTAGGACATGTTTGGAAGGTTATGGACCAAGCGCATGCAAGTGGGACTAGAGTAGCTGGGACATTGCTGGCCGTTGTGGGGCGCGTTAGGCCGAAGGGCCTGTTTCCACACTGTATCACGCTGGGACTCTATGACTCTAGAGCATGAGTAACATGGATTCGGCATGATGTTTGCGAGTGGCTGCGAATGCAAGTTAATTGGGACTTTTCAGGTAATGAAGAAGGAATATGGAATATATTTTAATACGACGCTTAAGAACCATCTGAAACGTCAGCTTTTTTTAGTTGTTGTCAAATATGTTTAAATCCAGTTACTGAGATTATCTAGATGTAAATGTTTTTATTCGGTGAATTAATTTTTGAGAATGCAGATAAGGCAAATACAAAAAATAAGAAAATCGAACATGTACATGGATCGGATATGTTGAAGTGAATTGAACTCAACGCGGGAAATGGAAATGTGTTGCTCCCTGTGTCGTCATGGACCTGCTGTCCCCTTTTTCTGGTTCTCACCCTCGTGTCAGACTACTTTAAGCACTCGACTAGCATTTGCTAAATCCTTCAGCAGGCCTGTTGTACAATTCTGGAAGTCAGCCTGTTCATGAAGGATGAATCGCACTGAATTCAGGGCTCGGTGCAGGACCATTGCTGTTTGTCTTTATGGTCACGATTTGGATAAGAATAATCAAGGCTTGATTATTAAATTTCCAGATACAACGAAAGTGGGAGGAAATGCTGCTTGCCAGGATGATTATCAATATTTTGAGCAGATTGCTTATCAGTTGAGAATCTGCGCCAAGTTAAAGCTTTTGAATGGAGTAAATTGTGAGATGTTGCATTTTGTGAAGTCAAATCAAGGCACGACTTTCACACTAAATGGAAGGGCCTTGGGAAGTATTGCAGTTGTGTACATGGCCGTTTATCCTGAAATGTATGATAGTCATGGAATACTTGTTCGTCCTGGAAAACACATTTGACTAAATTACACTCCAGTAGATGAACTACGGAGCAAATTAGTTGACACAGAAAATGGCACCTGAGGGTGGCATGCATTTAACAAATCATGACATCGAATTAACTCGTTTCTGCAACTATGCTCAGGGCCCGGCCATTCACTGTGAAAGTAATGCACTGGTTTCTACCCCAAAATGCAACAACTATCACTTGGCTGCATTAAACTCTATTCAACAGCTCACTTGTCAATTTGGATCAGGATACTTCAGTATATTTTGATAAACGAGTTCATTATCTGTGAAACGACTAACTCTTGTATCTTCTGAATTAAGTACTAATTCTGCAATCGATATTCTTATCCTTATTGCTGATGTAAGCCACACGCAGCAATGGGCACAACACCAATAGCTGAAGCACACGACGACTACCAAGCCTCCAGCACAAAAAAACAAACACTCCGCCGCCTCCCTCTGCTTCCATGTGCGAGAGCAATTGTCTGTTGATTCGGCTAGCTCTTCCTGGATCCCGTGTGATAGAACCTTCAATAGCAGCCTCCCATGCTTGATTGAGGTTTTGCATTCTTGGAGGTTTTATGTGGGTGAAGCAAGCAACGTGGAATTGATAAATATTCTATGGTCTAAATTCCATACATTCTGTAAGGCCGATAAGCGGTTAGATAAACGTAGAGAGGAACGTTGACCTCACTAGTCAGTATGAGGTTATATAATTTAATTTTATTTATACACTGCATATGGGAATCTTCATATAATTCTAGTGAACGTAGACCGGGGCGAGGGGCACTCAGATCGGAAAGGCTGCAGATGACTAGCTAACAAATGAGCATATTCTCGGTTGAAGGGTGGAAATATATATTTTCGGTAGGGGGCGCTGCACTGGCAGCAGCCTGTCGGCAGCGTGTCTGTCTTTTTTCAACTTTTTTTATTTTTTTAGTATGTTTAAAAGTTTGTTTAGAATGTTTCTTTGTGTGTTAAGTGTGGGGGGTGGTGTGGGGGGGGGGGGTAAGTGGGAAACCGTTTCGGCCGCCTCTTCCATGGAGAGGCGACTTTTTCAGGTCGCCTCCCCCGTGGCCTAACAGCATGGATCGGCGCCGACTTTCCCGGAGACGCGCCCGGTGCTTCAGCGGCGGACGCAGCGTGGACTCTCGGCGCGGAGCGGGTGAGACCTCGCTGGAGGGGAGCGCTCCGTTACGCTGGCCCGCGGCAGCCGGCAGCCTGAAGCCGCGGTCTGCAGAACTCCAGCTGGTGCGGCGTCTGCAGCCCGGGATCTCACGTGGAGGATCCGGGGGGAAGAAGAAGCTTTCACTGCCGGCCCGCGGCCGTCTTCTACCGCGGGTGCGGCATGGACTTATCATCTCCCCTGGAGGGGAGCTTCGACCGCCGGCCCTGCAGACTGCGGTGCTTCCGGCTGCGGCACGGCAGGTACTTTAAAACTTTGACCGCTGGCCTGCGGCCTACACCAGCCTGAAGCCGCGGTCTCTGGTTGGGAAGAGCCGATCCTGGACTCACCTTGACTTTGACTTTGTCCCTTACCATCTGGACGCCCGCAGCAACGGCTGTGGAGGGTGGTGGTCCCGACCACGGGGGAAAATGGAGGAGGACTGGCCAAGCTCTGTGCCTTCCACCACAGTGATGAATGCTGTGGTGGATGTTTGTGTACATTTTTTATTGTGGTTGTGTTCTTTATAATTGTATCGCTGCTGGCAACCCAAATACCACCGACCTTGGTTGTGTGGCAATTAAATTATTTCAAATTATTTCAAATTCTGTTTTGCCAGATGCAATGACTCTTATCATATCGCGCCCAATCCCAAGGGAAACAGATGGCGGTTGATACAGACAGATACTATGCCGGGCGGTATATGACCAACGGTGTGAGTGTGTACTTGGCGTATGTGTGTATGGGGGAGGTGTATTTCATAATTTCAAGAACATTCACTTCCGATGGGAATCTCCAAATATATATATATATATATCGAGTTGCAGAGTGAAATAGGCTGTGAATGCAACAAGATGTTGGTCAGTTTTCTGATAACAACGGGAAATGGAGGATGGATTTACAATATACGGAGCGGGTGTGAATTGAAGAGATGGGATGCGATGGGAAATTATGCATTTAATGAGAAGAAACCTAACAGCATTGATGCAAAGTGGACTGACTACATCTAACTCAAGGGCTTCCTAAAGTTTTCAACACCTATAGATAAAACTGGGATATGGTCTACTCTTTGTCGGTCGGGGTATTTAATAACATTATTTGTAAGTGATATTGCAGTTGTATTCCATTTATGTCAGACTGCAGTGGGAGTATTGCGTGCAGTACTGCTCTGACAATTGTTGGAAGGATGTTGAGGTATTATTGAGTGTGACATAAGACGTTTACAAGATTGCTACTTCGATTGCAGGATATGACACTGAAGACCGTTTTGACATACTAGAACATTTTCTCTGGAGCGGAGTAGAATGTGTAACTATCTGGCGCCGTGGCTCTCTGACGCATGCTTGCTGATCATTCTGCCTCAGGTAACTGTATTCATAACGGTGGTGAAGCTATTGAATTATTTGCCACAGAAGGCCGTGAAGGCCAAGGCAGTGGATATTTTGAAGGCAGTGATATGTAGATTCGTGATTAGTACAGTTGTCAGCGATTATGGGGATAAGGCAGGAGAATGAGGTTCGGAGGGAGAGATAGACAACCCGTTTTTAAATGGGGGAGAACACTTGATGGACCAAATGGGCTAATTCTACTCCTATTCCTTATGACCTTATGACGATATGACACTATGATTGGCCGCCTTAGTCTCTGATCATCAATACACACTTTGCTGCACGTAACCTGCTCCTCACCTTCCGCTCACGTCGACCTCGCATTCATGGAAAATTCTGATGATGTCTATAGCGGCAGTCATGGTTAACAGATAAACCGTAGTCTGTATAATGAGACACAGCAACTTGGCTGTCACAAGGGATGAGAGGGTGAACGATATTTATATTAATGGGATCTGTAGAACATTGATTATTTTCTATGGAACGCTGTATTCTTCTCAAGCCCACATGTCCATAACGCCAATTATAATTAACAGATAGCGCGTTGCCTGTATAATGAGACACAGACTCTTGGGTATCACAAATAATAAGAGAGACTGAGAGAGAGTGATACTTATATAAATGAATTAAGTAGAACATTCGTTATATTCTACGGAACGCCGTATTATACGGTTCACAAAAAATATCTCTACAGGTGTGATTCAGTTTAGTTTTTCCATATTATATTTAAAATAGTTCACTTTACACAAGTAATTAAACAAACATGAATTCCTCTTTTGGTGGCATCAGCAAAATTGGTAAACAGGACACCTTAATCGACGTCTAAATTGTTGATTTATAGGTAACGTAAAGTGGGATCCACATAGTAGCAATGTTACAAAATTTTGAGATTTTAAAAATCAAGTCTGTAATTTATCCCATCAGATAAAGCATAAAAATAAGTTTAATTTGACACCTAATTCACTTTCATATCTCAAGTATTTAAAAGGTTATGGCCATTTTCATACTGGGAAATGAGCATCTTGTTCCCTATTGATTTTCTATGGACATAACAAAAAAGCTGTGATCATGAACAGTCAAAAGCCCATAACTTTCTTAAAAATTAAGAGAACTGAATGAAATGTTCAGTTATCATAGATTGAAGCATTCTGAAACAAATATAAAATAATCTTACTTGGATGACCTGAAATTAAAGCATATAATTAGTTAGGTACCTAATTGTAGCTAATTTCAGACTTCAATTACTAGATCTAAACATCTATCCATTTCTTAATAAATGATTCACATTTTTAAATAGCCCAAATGTCCAAATAATATTCACAAATAATTCACAATAAAACATGATTTTTAAATCTCATTTACATTAATTTATAGGCCAAATGGAAGGAATTTAGTGTTTAATTGCTGTAAATAAATGCCCATTTAAATCAGCTTTCCAGTGGGTCCCCGTGGAACGCGCTGGTTTAGAACGTTCACATTGCGGTAGATTTGTGCCCCCAAATGCCGAGAAAAATACTGCGGGATATAATGGGCCCAAAATGAGCTACTCGCAATATTAAACTTTGTATAAAGGGATCTTTAGAAGCCCTTTTTAATGTAAAAATATACAGCCTACCTTCATTTGTTTGCTTTATGAGACCCTGCGGTTGCTGGCGGTCGCGGGTTTAGAGATTGATTTTTAAACTACTATAACTATTATTCAAGGCCTTTAAACCTAATAATAGCTTTTGCGACGGGGTCTTTCAGCGATTTTTCGTTAATAATTAACTAGGCTGAACATTTTCGATTGGAACAGCTTAGAGAAAATCGCGTTTTAAACCCACCCCCTCTAACGGCGCCAAAATCGCGCACACCCGCAGCGACAGTTTTCAGCGACGTTTCAGGTAGGCTTTGCAACACACCTACACATAGTGCCCGCCATTGCAGCGCTAGTCGCAAGGTCCAATATAAAATCAACAACCTCCACTATTACCCTCTACATTTCACCCCAGCCAATGGTGTACTGGTGCCATGTTATCTCAACGCGTGGCCTACCTACAATGCGAAAGGTTATATAAGGTTTTGTTAGAGTTCATGTGGACATTGTTAATTTTACTTCGGAGTCACGTGAGTGATTCCGTGAAGAACCCGTTCAGCATGCATGCGCGTCATTATGTCCAGCAGAGCAACAGCGGCACAGCGGGAGTCGGGCTCTTCCGCTATGGAGGTGAAGGTAAGCTGACGTCAGTTTTCTTTCACAGGGAGCCTTCTGCTGTCCGGCAGAAAAGAAAGGCTCTGCAACAAACCTGTCCCCGCTCGACTCCACGGATGAGCGTTTCCATCTCGCCCCCCTCAGCAACAAGGCGGTAGGACCGCTAACCCAGCGCCCGCTATCCCGACACCGCGCCGAGCCCAACCAGCTAGCGCCTCAGCAGCGAGCTGGGAGTGACGCCGCGGAGGCGTCCGGCCGGTGGCTCCGACTTATCGGACAGGACGTCTTTCCACCCGCACGGGAGGAAAGACAGCCGCCTGCACAGACCTGCCCCACGCTCGACTCCACGGAGGAGCGTTTCATCTCGTGGGGGCAGCAACAAGGCGGTAGGACCGCTTACCGGGCGGTCCGCTACCCCGACTCAGCGTCCGAGCCCATCCCCGCTAGCGCCTGAGCAGCGGGCTGGATGTACAAGCCAAGGAAGAGGCATCCGACCGGTGGCTCTGACTTGTCGGACGGGAACGTCTCTCCACCCAGGCGGGGGAGAGACAGCCGCCTGAGCCGCATGGAGCAGCTCTTGGTGCAGGAGCTCCAGCGAGGTGCCACCCAGGAGGGGCGCTCTCGCAGAGGGAGGTCAGGCACTCCCTCCACAGTGCCTTGTGCACTCTGTCCATTGACCAGGACTGGGCTGGTCAAGAACAGGGGCAATGGCTGAAGATCTCGGGAGTATGCAAGGGGTGCAGGAACAGGAAGAGCTGCTAGGTGTGGAAACCCCATGTGCAGGAGGCCGTTAAAAGCCTGACGACAGCCATCACATCGTTTTTTCTCCTCGTTCCATGGACAAATACAGAGATGACCACAACCTTCGTAAACAATTCATACGACCTGCCATAAAATCCTACATTGCGGGGTTGTGCATACCCCAGCCACTGAGCCAGACCCGCTGCTCTTTGGGGGAAAAACCTCACAAAGCATATGAAGGACATGCAAGAGGTTTTACAAAACTTTCGGCTCATAAGGGCAGGGCAGGGCCGGGACGAGTAACCAAAAACAGTCATTCCTACGCAGCAGCACCCTATCGCATCCATCAGTCAACGTCTACCATATCGGACTGATGAAAGCTCGGGGTCCACATCTACCACCGAAAGTCGTCTTTAGACCAGGGCCCAGAGCGGACCCCATGGAAAATGTGCCACCCCCCAACGTCACCGCCGTGTCAGATGACGTGCAACAGAAGAATACTCATAACCATGGAGGTAGATGGGTCTGTTTCCTACCAGTATATAGAGTAATATTAACACATGGGAATCTATCACGAGTGATCAATATATACTCATTGGCATTAGTGAATACAATTCATACTAGAAAAATTGCCACCAGGTCAACATTCACCCCAGAGGGTAGTTTTCCCCTCTCTGTTAAAGAAACAAGAGGGACAAGCTGAACTGGTGAGAATAATAACAAAGGGTATCATGGGAAAACCTGAACCCTTGCAATTCGTATCAAATATATTCACTAAACCCAAAATAGATGGTGGATGTCGCATCATCATTGACTTAACTTCACTAAATATAAACATATAACCATATAACAATTACAGCACGGAAACAGGCCATCTCGGCCCTACAAGTCTGTGCCGACCAACTTTTTTCCCTTAGTCCCACCTGCCTGCACTCATACCATAAGCCTCCATTCCCTTCTCATCCATATGCCTATACAATTTATTTTTAAATGATACCAACGAATCTGCCGCCACCACTTCCACTGGAAGCTCATTCCACACCGCTACCACTCTCTGAGTAAAGAAGTTCCCCCCATGTTACCCCTAAACTTCTGTCCCTTAATTCTAAAGTCATGTCCGCTTGTTTGAATCTTCCCTATTCTCAAAGGGAAAAGGTTGTCCACATCAACTCTGTCTATCCCTGTCATCATTTTAAAGACCTCTATCAAGTCCCCCCTTAACCTTCTGCGCTCCAGAGAATAAAGACCTAACTTATTCAACCTATCTCTGTAACTTAGCTGTTGAAACCCAGGCAACATTCTAGTAAATCTCCTCTGTACTCTCTCTATTTTGTTGACATCCTTCCTATAATTGGGCGACCAAATTTGTACACCATACTCCAGATTTGGTCTCACCAATGCCTTGTACAATTTTAACATTACATCCCAGCTTCTATACTCAATGCTCTGATTTATAAAGGCTAGCATACCAAAAGCTTTCTTTACCACCCTATCTATATGAGATTCCACCTTCAAGGAACTATGCACGGTTATTCCCAGATCCCTCTGTTCAACTGTATTCTTCAATTCCCTACCATTTACCATGTACGTCCTATTTTGATTTGTCCTGCCAAGGTGTAGCACCTCACATTTATCAGCATTAAACTCCATCTGCCATCTTTCAGCCCATTTTTCCAAGTGGCCTAAATCACTCTGTATACTTTGGAAATCCTCTTCATTATCCACAACACCCCCTATCTTGGTATCATCTGACTACTTACTAATCCAATTTACCACCCCTTCACCCAGATCATTGATGTACATGACAAACAACAAAGGACCCAACACAGATCCCTGAGGCACCTCACTAGTCACCTGCCTCCAACCCGACAAACAGCCATCCACCATTACCCTCTGGCTTCTCCCATTCAGCCACTGTGGAATCCATCTTGCTATTCCTGCATTTATACCCAACAGTTGAACCTTTTTAACCAACCTTTCATGAGGAACCTTGTCAAAGGCCTTACTAAAGTCCATATAGACAACATCCACTGCTTTACCCTCGTCAATTTCCCTAGTAACCTCTTCAAAATATTCCAGAAGATTAGTCAAACATGACCTTCCAGGCACAAATCCATGTTGACTGTTCCTAATCAGACCCTGTTTATCCAGATGCTTATATATATTATCTCTAAGTATCTTTTCCATTAATTTGCCCACCACTGACGTCAAACAAACAGGTCTATAATTGCTAGGTTTACTCTTAGAACCCTTTTTAAACAATGGAACAACATGCGCAGTACGCCAATCCTCGGGGACTATTCCCGTTTCTAATGACATTTGAAATATTTCTGTCATAGCCCCGGCTATTTCTACACTAACTTCCCTCAATGTCCTAGGGAATATCCTGTCAGGACCTGGAGACTTATCCACTTTTATATTTTTCAAAAGTGTCAGTACTTCTTTTACATTGAAACTCATAGTATCCATAGCTACTCAACAACTAAATTACAGAGATAGGTTGAATAAGTTAGGTCTTTATTCTCTGGAGCGCAGAAGGTTAAGGGGGGACTTGATAGAGGTCTTTAAAACGATGAGAGGGATAGGCAGAGTTGACGTGATCAAGCTTTTCCCTTTGAGAATAGGGAAGATTCAAACAAGAGGACATGACTTCAGAATTAAGGGACAGAAGTTTAGGGGTAACATGAGGGGGAACTTCTTTACTCAGAGAGTGGTAGCGGTGTGGAATGAGCTTCCAGTGGAAGTGGTGGCGGTAGGTTCGTTGGTACCATTTAAAAATAAATTGGATAGGAATATGGATGAGAAGGGAAAGGAGGGTTATGGTATGAGTGCAGGCAGGTGGGACTAAGGGGAAAAAGTTGTTCGGCACGGACGTGTAGGGCCGAGATGGCCTGTTTCCGTGCTGTAATTGTTATATGGTTATATGGTTATATGGTTACTCTACTAGTTTCACTTACCTCACATAATTCAATATCCTTCTCCTTGGTGAATACCGAAGAAAAAAAATTGTTCAATATCTGCCCCATCTCTTTTCGCTCTGCAGATAGCTGTCCACTCTGTCTCTCCAATGGACCAATTTTATCCCTCGTTATCCTTTTGCTATTAATATAGCTGTAGAAACCCTTTGGATTTACTTTCACCTTACTTGCCAAAGCAACCTCATATCTTCTTTTAGCTTTTCTAATTTATTTCTTAAGATTCTTTTTACATTCCTTATACTCCTCAAGCACCTCATTTACTTCATGCTGCCTACAATTATTGTAGATCTCCCTCTTTTTCCGACAAGATGTCCAATTACCCTTGAAAACCAGGGCTCTTTCCAATTTTTACTGTTTCCTTTCAACCGAACAGGAACATAAAGATTCTGTACTCTTAAAATTTCCCCTTTAAATGTACTCCATTTCTCTTCTACATCTTTCCCATAAAGCAAAATGTCCCAGTTCACTCCTTTTAAATCATCTCGCATCTCATCAAAGTTAGCCTTTCTCCAATCAAAAATATCAACCCTAGGCCCAGTTCTGTCCTTCTCCATAATTATATTGAAACTAATGGTATTGTGATCACTGGACCCGAAGTGCTCCCCAACGCATACCTCCGCCACCTGTCCCGTCTCATTTCCTAACATGAGGTCCAGCACTGCCCTTCCTCTAGTAGGTACCTCTATTTATTGCTGCAAAAAACTATCCTGCACACATTTTACGATCTCCAAACCATCCAGCCCATTTACAGAATGTGTTTCCCAGTCTATGTGTGGAAAGTTGAAATCTCCCACAATCACTACCTTGTGCTTACTACTAATATCTGCCATCTGCTTACATATTTGCTCTTCCAATTCTCGTTCCCCATTTGGCGGGCTATAATACACCCCTATAAGTGTTGCTACACCTTTCCCACTTCTCAGTTCCACCCAAATAGCCTCCCTAGATGAGCCCTCCAATCTATCCTGCCAAAGCACTGCTGTAATATCTTCCCTGACTAGCAATGCACACCTCCACCTCTTGCCCCTCCAATTCTATCACACCTGAAGCAACGAAATCCTGGAATATTTAGTTTCCAATCACAGCCCTCCTGCAACCATATTTCACTGATCGCCACAACATCATACTTCCATGTGTCTATCCAGAATCTAAGCTCATCCACCTTTCTTACAATGCTCCTAGCATTAAAATATGCACATTTAAGAAACCCCCCGTCTCTTATTCTCTGTTTATTTCCTTTTTGTTCTTTCTCCTCTTGTGTCCGAGTGCTTCCCTTTTCTGCTTCCTGCCTCCCATTCTGTCTACTAGCTTTCTCTATTTGAGTCCCTCGCCCCAACCATTCTAGTTTAAAGTCTCCCCAGTGGCCTTTGCAAATTTCCCCGCCAGGAGATTGGTCCCCCTCGGGTTCAAATGCAACCCATCCTTTATGTACAGGTCCCACCTTCCCCAAAAGAAGTCCTAATGATCCAGAAACTTGAATCCCTGCCCTCTGCACCAGTCTTTCAGCCACGCATTTATCCTCCACCTCGCTCCATTCCTACCCTCACTGTCGCGTGGCATAGTCAGTAATCATGAGATTGTTACCTTTTTGGTCCTTTTCCTTAACTCTCCTCCCAACTCCCTAAATCCTCCCTTCAGGACCTCTTCCCTTTTTTTTTTACCTATGTCATTGGTACCTATATGTACCACGACCTCAGGCTCCTCTCCCTCTGATTTCAGGATATCTTGGATGCGTTGAGACACGTCCGAGACCTTGGCACCAGAGAGGCAGACCACCATCCTGGTCTCCCGGCTGCGTCCACAGAATCGCCTATCCGACCCCCTAACAATAGAGTCCCCAATTACTATTGCCCTCTTCTTTTTTTCCCTACCTTTCGGAGCAACAGGGCCGGTCTCTGTGCTGGAGGCCCGTCCGCTGCCGCTATCCCCGGGTAGGCTGTCACCCCCATCCGTACTCAAACAGGAGTACTTATTTGCAAGGTGTACCGACATTGGAGTACTCACTCGTTCATGCCTCTGCCCCATGCCCTTCCTTAGCGTGACCCACATGTCTCTCTCCCGTGGTTTTGGAGTGACCACCTCCCTATAACTCTCCTCTATCACCTCCTCACTCTCCCTGACCAGACAGAGGTCATCGAGCTGCTGCTCCAGGATCCTAATACGGTCCCTTAGGAGCCCCATCTCTCTGCACCTGGTGCAGATGTGGACGTCAGGAGGGCCATCCGACACCATGACCTCCCACATCTGACATCCAGTACAGTACACTGCTCTGACTGTCATTCTCTCGCCTTACCCTGGATCCGATACCAGTATAATACAATAGAAACTGCTGGGAGAAATCAGCAGGTATCTGACTCACAAACAGCTGCTCCCTCTTGACCTTTGAACTGCACCTTTATTATATAAACAAAAAGCACTGTACCCTTAGCTCACTGTACCTTTACTAAAGCACTGTACCTTTAGCCCACTGTACCTTTACTAAAGCACTGTACCTTTAGCCCACTGTACCCTTAGCCCACTGTACCCTTAGCCCACTGTACCTTTAGCCCGCTGTACCCATTGCCCACTGTACCCTTAGCCCACTGTACCCTTAGCCCACTGTACCTTTAGCCCACTGTACCTTTAGCCCACTGTACCCTTAGCCCACTGTACCTTTAGCCCACTGTACCTTTACCCCACTGTACCCTCAGCCCACTGTACCCTCAGCCCACTGTACCTTTAGCCCACTGTACCTTTAGCCCACTGTACCCTTAGCCGACTGTACCTTTAGCCCACTGTACCCTTAGCTCACTGTACCTTTACTAAAGCACTGTACCTTTAGCCCACTGTACCCTTAGCTCACTGTACCTTTACTAAAGCACTGTACCTTTAGCCCACTGTACCCTTAGCTCACTGTACCTTTACTAATGCACTGTACCTTTAGCCCACTGTACCATGACCGTAAACCTACACCATCATACACACGTCAGTCTGAAGAAGGGTTTCGGCCCGAAACGTTGCCTATTTCCTTCGCTCCATAGATGCTGCTGCACCCGCTGAGTTTCTCCAGATTTTTGTGTACCCACCATACACCCGCCAGTGACAATTTTTTTTTTACTGAAGCCAATTAACCTGCAATCTTGTAGTATGGGAGGAAACCGGAACACCAGGTGAAATCCTGCAATGTGAAGCCGGCATTTAAGAAGATACAAGATATTGTGCATCTAACCGATCTATCCCTATCATGATTTTGTATTCCACTGTAAGAACTCTGCCTACCTGCCTACTTTTAATGACTGGTGTACCATGTCACCAAGGTCTCGTTGCATCTCCCCTTTTCCTAATCGGCCACCATTCACATAATGGTCCACTTTCCTGTTTTCCCCACCGAAGTGGATAACCTCCAATTTATCCACATTATACTGCATCTGCCATGCATTTGCCCACTCACCCCGCCTATCCAAGTCACCTTGCAGAATCCTAGCATCCTTCTCACAGCTAACACTGACCCCCAGCTTCGTGTAATCCGCAAACTTGGAGAGGTTGCATTCAATTCTCTCGTCCAAATCATAAATATATATTGTAAATAGCTGGGGTCCCAGCACTGAGCCTTGCGGTACCCCAATAGCCACTGCCTGCGATTGTGAAAAGACCCGTTTACTCCTACACTTTGCTCCTGACTGCCAGCCAGTTCTCTATCCACATCAATACTGAACCCCCAATACCGTGGGCTTTAAATTTGTATACTAATCTCTTATGTGGGACCTTGTCGAAAGCCTTCTGAAAGTCATATATAACACATCCACTGGTTCTCCCTTATCCACTCTACCAGTTACATCCTCGAAAAATTATATACCATTCTTCATACATGATTTACCTTTCATAAATCCATGCTGACTTTGTCCAATGATTTCACCAATTTGCAAACGTGCTGCTATCCCATCTTTAACAACTAATTCTAGCAATTTTCCCACTACCGATGTTAGACTAACTGGTCTGGAATTCCCCGTTTTCTCTCTCCCTCCCTTTATAAAAAGTGGGGGTTACATTAGCTACACTCCAATCCTCAGTAACTACTCCAGAATCTAAAGAGCTTTGGAAAAAATTACTAATGCACCCACTATTTCTGGGGCTACTTCCTAAAGTACTCTGGGATGCAGCCTATCTAGTCCTGGGGATTAATCGGCCTTTAACCATTCAATATACATAACAACACTTCCAGGCTAACCTGGATTTCATTCAGTTCCTGCATCTCATTTGACCCCTGGTATACAAAATCATGATCGGGTAGATGTACAGTCTTTAACCCAGAGTATGGGAATCAAGTGTCAGAGAACATAGGTGCAAGGCGAAGCGGAAAATATTTAATGGAAATCTCAGTGGTAATTTTTTTGTGAACCGAACACAACCGGCGTTCCGTAGAATATAAGGAATGCTATAATATAAGTATAACTGTTTCGCACTCTCTCTTATTCTTTGTGATAGCCAGGAGTATGTGTCTCATTATACAGAGAACGCGTTATCTGTTAACTATGATTGGCGTTATGGCCTTGTGAGGCTTGAGAAGAACACAGCGTTCCGTAGAATATAACTAATGTTCTACGGACCCCATTAATATAAATATCGCTCTCCGTCTCATCCCTTGTGACAGCCAAGTGGCTGTGTCTCATTATACAGAAAACGGTTTATCTGTTAACCATGAATGCCGCTCTCGACATCATCAGAATTTTCCACTACACCGATTTCGACGTACGTGGAAAGTGAGGAGCTGATTACGTGCAGCAAACCTGGTCGCAAAGTGTGTATTGATGACCAGAGATTTAGGCGGCCGATCAGAGTGTCATAACGTCATAAGGAATAGGAGTAGAATTAGCCCATTTGGTCCATCAAATGTTCTCCTCCATTTAAAAATGGGTCGTCTATCTCTCCCTCCTAATCCCATTCTCATGCCTTATCCCCATAATCGCTGACACCTGTACACATCACAAATCTATATATCACTGCCTCCAAAATATTCACTGACTATGCCTTCGCGGCCTTCTGTGGCAAATAATTCCATAGCTTCACCACCGTTATGAAAACAGTTACCTGAGGCAAGCATGCATCAGAGAGCCACGGCGGAAGATAGTTGAACTTTCTACTCCGTTCCAAAGAAAACGTTCAAATATGTCAAAACTCTCCTCAAAGTCATTTCCTGCAATCGAAGTGGCAATCTTGCAAACTTCTTCTGCCACACTCAATAACACCTCAAAATCCATCCAGCAATTGACAGAGCAGTACTGCACGCAATACTCCCACTGCACCATGACATAAATGGAATACAACTGCAACATCATTTTCAAATAAGTTTATTAAATACCCCGATGGATAAAGGAACGTAGACCATATGCCAGTGTTATCTATAGGTGTTGAAAACTTTAGGAAGACCCTTGAGTTAGATAGACTCAGTCCACTTTGCATCAATGCTTCTCATTAACTGGATAATTTCCCTTAGCATCCCATCTCTTCGATACACACCCGCTCATTATATTGTAAATCCATCCACCATTTTCCGCTAATATCTGGATCTCACCAGCATTTTGTTTGCATCCACAGTTAATTTCAGTCTGGAACTCCGATACATATATTTGGAGATTCCCATCGGAAGTGTCACGCAAATGTTGGTTTGTTTACGGAAAGAGTTGCCAGAGGAGATCGTTGAAGCAGGTAAAATGGCAACGTTTTAGGTGTAATTGGAAATAATTACATGAAGAAATATTTCCAATGGTACAATATGCAGGGAGGTGGACGCGTGCAGTGGGCCACAAGGGCAGAGATGACCTGTTTCCGTGCTCTAATTGTTATATGGTAATATGTTTATATGGTTATATTGGCCGAACTGAGAAAAATATTTGCCACGCAGAGAGAGGTGAATCTGCGGAATTCTCTGCCACAGAAGATAGTTGAGGCCAGTTCATTGGCTATATTTAAGAGCGAGTTAGATGTAGCCCTTGTTGTTCAGGGGATCAGGGGGTATGGAAAGAAGGCAGGTACAGGATACTGAGTTGGATGATCAGCCATGATCATATTGAATGGCGGGGCAGGCTTGAAGGGCCGAATGTGCTACTGCTACACCTATTTTCTACGTTTCTATGTTTCTATGTTAGTGAGCAATTACAGATGCTGGAAAGTCGAAGGTAGACAAAATGCTGGAGAAACTCAATGGGTGAGGTAGCATCTATAGAGCAAATTTGTGATATAATGTTTAATGATTTTTAATATACTGAACAGAAAGAGATGTTGCAGTTGTATTCTATTCATATCAGCCTGCACTTGGATGTTTGCGTGCAGTACTGCACCATCAATTGTTGGAAGTATTTGGAGGTTATGATGAGTTGGCACAGTTCCGTAGAATATAAAGGAATTCAATAATATAAGTATACCTCTTTTTCAGTCTCACTTTTTCTTTGTGATAGCCAGGAGTATGTGTCTCATTATACAGAGAACGCGTTATCTGTCACCTATGATTGGCGTTATGGACACATGAGAATTGAAAATAACACAGCGTTCCATAGACTATAACTAATGTTCTACGGATCCCATTAATATAAATATCGCTCTCCCTCTCATCCCTTGTGACAGCCAAGTGGCTGTGTCTCATTATACAGAAAACAGTTTATCTGTTAACCATGAATGCCGCTATAGACATCATCAGAATTTTCCACTACACCGATTTCGACGTGAGTGGAAAGTGAGGAGCTGATTACGTGCAGGAAACTGGTCGCAAAATGTGTATTGATGACCAGAGACTAAGGCGGCCAATCAGAGTGTCAGAACGTCATGAGGTCATAAGTAATAGGAGTAGAATTAGCCCATTTGGTCCATCAAATGTTCTCCACCATTTAAAAACGGGTCGTCTATCTCTCCCTCCTAACCCCATTCTCCTGCCTTATCCCCATAATCGCTGATACCTATACTAATCACGAATCTATATATCACTGCCTCCAAAATGTCCACTGACTTGGCCTTCATGGCCTTCTGTGGCAAATAATTCCATAGCTTCACCACCGTTATGAAAACAGTTACCTGAGGCAGATTGTTAGCAAGCTTGCGTCAGACATCCACGGCGGAAGATAGTTGCGCTTTCTACTCCGTTCCAAAGAAACGTTCAAATATGTCAAAACTCTCCTCAGTCATATCCTGCAATCGAAGTGGCAATCTTGTAAACTTATTTTGCCACACTCAATAACACCTCAAAATCCATCCAGCAATTGACAGAGCAATACTGCACGCAATACTCCCACTGCAGCCCGACATAAATGGAATACAACTGCAACATCATTTTCAAATAATTTTATTAAATACCCCGACGGATAAAGGAACGTAGACCACATGCCAGTGTTATCTATAGGTGTTGAAAACTTTAGGAAGCCCTTGAGATAGATAGAGTCAATCTACTTTGCATCAATGCTTCTCATTAACTGGATAATTTCCCGTAGCATCCCATCTCTTCGCTTCACACCCGCTCGTTATATTGTAAATCCATCCACTATTTTTCGTTGGTATCTGGAACTCACCAGCATCTTGTTTGCATCCACAGTCTATTTCAGTCTGGAACTCCGATATATATATATATTTGGCGATTCCCTTCGGAGGTTCCACGCAAATGTTGGTTGGTTTATGGAAAGAGTTGCCAGAAAAGATCGTTGAAGCAGGTAAAATGGCAACGTTTTACACAGAAATATTTACACAAAGAAATATTTACACAGGTACAAGGATATAACATGTTTAGAGGGATATGAGCCATATGCAGGTAGGTGGACGTGCTGTAATTGTTATATGGTTAAATGGTTATATTGACCGAACTGGGCAGTTAGGCCATATGCCTTATATCCACGAGGAAATACTCAATGATTATGATTCCATAGCTCTAATTATTTCAGGGAAGATGGTGGAACCTCATAGAGAGTGCACTATGGTGAACTCATGGAACTCAGCGAAGACCCATGCGACCAATCCCAAGGGGAATGGGTGGCGGTTGTTACAGATAGAGCCATACAGAGGCATTCTTTGTCAACTGTGTGAGTGTGTGTTTGTGCGTCCTGTGCGTGTGTGTTTATGGGCAGAGGTATCTCGTGCCGTGCATGTCATCAGTCGGAAAATGCATGTCAGATGCAGTATAATGTGGATAAATGTGAGGTTATCCACTTTGGTGGCAAGAACAGGAAAGTAGACTTTAATCTGGATGGTGACCGAATAGGACAAGGAGAGATGCAATGAGACCTGTGTGTCATGGTACACCAGTCAGTGAAAGTAGGTATGCAGGTGCAACAGGCAGTAAAGAAAGCGAATGGTATGTTAGCATTTATAGCAAAAGGATTTGAGTATTGGAGCAGGGAGGTTCTACTACAGTTGTACAGGGCCCTGGTGAGACCACATCTGCAGTATTGCGTATAGTGTTGGTCTCCTCATCTGAAAAATACATTATTGCCATCGAGGGAGTACAGAGAAGGTTCACCAGACCGATTCAATGATGAAACAAAATACAGAGCGGAGTTGCACAACCTGGCGGACTGGTGTGCATGTAACAACTTGTCACTAAACACCTCCAAGACCAAGGAGGTGATTATTGACTTCAGAAGGTCTCATAATGGAGAATACGTCCTAACCTCCATCTACTGGGAAAGTCTGGAGAGAGTGTCTAGCTTTAGGTTTCTGGGCACTCACATTTCAGAGGACCTCACATGGTCCACCAACACTGCTGCGCTGGTCAAGAAGGCACAGCAACGACTGTTCTTCCTGAGGGAATTAAAAAAGACTGGTCTCCCGAACAGCTGCTTGACAACCTTCTACCGATGCACCACAGAGAGCATATTAACGTATGGTATCTCTGTGTGGTATCTCAGTTGCACGGAGGCGGAGAGGAAAGCTCTTCAGCGCGTCGTCCACAGAGTGCAGAGGATCATTGGGACACAGCTACCAGCCTTGGGGGTCATCTACCACACACGGTGCCTCAGGAAGGCCGGCAGCATCCATAAAGACTCCTCACACCCTTGTAACGGACTGTTCGAACTACTTCCCTCCGGCAGACGTTACAAGCCCTTCTACGTCCGAACCTCCAGACTCAGGAACAGCTTCATCCCCAGAGCTATAGTGGCTCTGAACCGGCCCTGCTGAGTGCCCCCCACCCCCATGGACTGTCTCCCTCAGATGGTCACGTCGCACAGACACATCTGCACTTTAGTCTGTTGAACTGTATTGACTGTTTTACTGTTCTTTTTACAATCCATGTTCTGGGGATATCTAACTCCAAATTGTATTAGTTATTTATGTTATGACATCGGTTGGAAGCTGCATACCAAATCTCGTTGCGCTAATGTACAATGACAAGAAAATATATTATTATTATTATTATTATTATTATTATTATTATTATTATTATTATTATTATTATCATTATTATTATTATTATTATTATTATTATTATTATTATTATTATTATTATTCCTGGGATGTCAGGAATCTCATATGAAGAAAGACTGGATAGACTCGGCTTGTACTTGCTAGAATTTAGAAGATTGAGGGGGGATCTTATAGAAACTTACAACATTCTTAAGGGGTTGGACAGGTTAGATGCTGGAAGATTGTTCCCAATGTTGGGGAAGTGCAGAACAAGGGGTCACAGTTTAACGATAAAGGGGAAGTCATTTAGGACCAAGATGAGAAAAATATTTGCCACGCAGAGAGAGGTGAATCTGCGGAATTCTCTGCCACAGAAGATAGTTGAGGCCAGTTAATTGGCTATATTTAAGAGAGAGTTAGATCTGGTCCTTGTTGTTAAAGGGATCAGGGGGTATGGAAAGAAGGCAGGTACAGGATACTGAGTTGGATGATCAGCCATGATCATATCGAATGGCGGGGCAGGCTGGAAGGGCTGAATGGCCTACTGCTGCACCTATTTTCTACGTGTCTATGTTTCTCTGTTAGTGAGCATCTAGATGCTGGAAAGTCGAAGGTAGACAAAAATGCTGGATAAAATCAGTGGGTGAGGTAGCATCTATAGAGTGAATGTTTAATGTACATTTTTATTGGTTTTTAATATACTTATCAGAAAGAGATGTTGCAGTTATATTCCATTTATATCAGGCTGCACTTGGATGTTTGCGTGCAATACTGCTCCATCAATTGTTGGAAGGATTTGGAGGTTATACGGAGTTCGGCACCTCTGTAGAATATAAAGGAATTCAATCACATATGTATAACTCTTTCTCAGTCTCACTTAATCTTTGTGATAGCCATTATATCTCACGTGTCTCATTATACAGAGAACGCGTAATCAGTTACCTATGATTGGCGTTATGGACACGTGAGAATTGAAAATAACACAGCGTTCCATAGACTATAACTAATGTTCTACGGATCCCATTAATATAAATATCGCTCTCGCTCTCATCCCTTGTGACAGCCAACTGCCTGTGTCTCATTATACAGAAAACGGTTTATCTGTTAACCATGACTGCCGCTATAGACATCATCAGAATTTTCCATGACACGGATTTCGAAGTGAGTGGAAAGTGAGGAGCTGATTACGTGCTGCAAACCTGGTCGCAAAGTGTGTATTGATGACCAGAAACTTAGGCGGTCGATCAGAGTGTCATAACGTCATAAGGTCATACGGAATAGGAGTAGAATGAGCCCATTTGGTCCATCAAATGTTCTCCCCCATTTAAAAACGGGTCGTCTATCTCTCCCTCCTAACCCCATTCTCATGCCTTATCCCCATAATCGCTGACACCTGTACTAATCACGAATCCATATATCACTGCCTTCAAAATATCCACTGACTTGGCCTTCACGGCCTTCTGTGGCAAATAATTCCATAGCTTCACCACCGTTATGAAAACAGTTACCTGAGGCAGACTGATCAGCAAGCATTCGTCAGAGAACCACGGCGGAAGATAGTTGCACTTTCTACTCCGTTCCAAAGAAAACGTTCAAATATGTCAAAACTCTCCTCAAAGTCATATCCTGCAATCGAAGTGGCAATATTGTAAACGACTTCTGCCACACTCAATAACACCTCAAAATCCTTCCAGCAATTGACAGAGCAGTACTGCACGCAATACTCCCACTGCAGCCTGACATAAATGGAATACAACTGCAACATAACTTTCAAATAATTTTATTAAATACCCCGATGGATAAAGGAACGTAGACTATATGCCAGTGTTATCTATAGGTGTTGAAAACTTTAGGAAGCCCTTGATTTGGATAGAGTCAAGCCACTTTGCATCAATGCTTCTCATTAACTGGATAATTTCCCGGAGAATCCCATCTCTTCGCTTCACACCCGCTCATTATATTGCAAATTCATCCACCATTTTTTGTCGGTATCTGGAACTCACCATCATCTTGTTTTTACACCCACAGTCTATTTCAGTCTGGAACTCCGATATATATATTTGGAGATTCCACTCGGAAGCTTCACGTAAATGTTGGTTGGTTTATGGAAAGAGTTGCCAGAGAAGATCGTTGAAGCAGGTGAAATGGCAAAGTTTTAGGTGTAATTGGAAATATTTACACAAAGAAATATTTACACAGGTACAAGGATATAACATATTTAGAGGGATATGGGCCATATGCAGCAGGCCCTTACAAAGCTTTTCAAAAAGGGGGGTGGCATGACAGGATTTGCGGAACCAGGGTTGGTTTACAGGGCAAGGCCAGCGAATGCCCTTGCATTAGTAGAGGTAGTGGTAAATGGCAATTTACATTCAGGAGCACCCGTTCCGTTGTTTTGCACAATCCGCAGGCATTGCCACTTTCATTTTACTGCACATCTTGTATGTGTATGTGACAAATAGACTTGACGTACCTTGACTTGACAATAGTGATTAGTGAGGAGAGAGATAGAGAGAGAGAGAGGTGGGAGAGAGAGAGAGAGGTGGGGGAGGGAGAGAGAGACGGGTGCGAGAGAGAGAGGTGGGGGAGACGGAGATAGAGAGAGAGGTGGGGAGGGAGAGAGAGGTGGGGGGGGGGAGAGAGATGGGGGGAGAGAGAGATGGGGGGGAGAGAGAGGGGGGGGAGAGAGAGGAGGGGGTGAGAGAGAGATGAGGGTGGAGATAGAGGGGGAGAGAGAGAGGAGAGGGAGGGGGGGAGAGGGAGGGGGGGAGAGGGAGGGGGGGAGAGGGAGGGGGAGAGGGGGTGATAGAGGGGGGGGAGAGAGGTGGGGGAGAGAGAGATGTGGTTGGAGCGGGGGTGGCGGGAATGAGCAGGGGGGTGGTGGGAATGAGCGGGGTTGAGCGGGGGGGGTTGTGGCGGGGATGGCACGGGCGGAAGAAGGTTTGGGCCCCGGCGGGGGGAGGCGACGGCAGTGGGCCTTGCCGCAGCGGCGTCTGTTGTTGAGGTTACAGCCGCGGATGGACACGTTGGACCGGGGCGGGCAGGCAGCCAACGCACCCCCCTCCCCTTCCACTACTTACCTGATGTAGACGCGAGGCATCGCGCTCAATGATGTAGACGCGAGGCATCAAGCTCAATGGGTGAAGTACAAATGATAGTCTGATCCCGCTCGGGCCCACTGTGTACGTGCTGGTAGACGACGCCATTTTGCGTCGCTTCCCCAGCTGCGCAGGCGCGGATGGGCGCATTTCTTTCTCCCCCAGCGGCCAAAGCCAGAATTTCGGGCGATTTTTTCTTAGTCTGGGAAAAAAAAGGGGGGTGCGGTCAGTGGGCCCGGGAGGGATCAGACTGCCATTTGGGCTTCACCCATTGAGCTTGATGCCTCGCGTCTACTCCAGGTAAGTAGTGGAATGGGGGTGGTTGGTGTGGTGTCTGCCCGCCCGGTCTAGAGTTTCAATCCGCGGCGGCGGAGCCTCGCCATCGGCCAGTCTGGCGACCAGTAGACCGTCCTCCCGTTGCCTGGAGGGAGCGGCTGTAACCGCAACACCAGACGCCGCTGCGGCAGGGCCCGTTGCCCTCGCCTCCCCCCCCCCCGCCGCTAGGACCCAAGCCATCCTCCACCCACAACACCCCTGCCTGCCCCCGCCACCCCCAGCGGCCCCCGCCGGCCTCCGCTAACCCCCGCCGACACCTGCTGACTCCCACTGACCCCCGCTGGCCCCCACTGACCCCCGCCGGCCCATGCCATCCCTACTAGGCCCGCGCCACCTTCATCCCCCCCCCCCCCCGCCAGAAAGAGGGGGGAGAGGGAGAGTGAGAGAGGGAGGAAGGGAAGGGGGAGAAAGATGGGGGAGGGGAGAGAGAAAGGTGGAATATCTTTAATGAGATTGTAAAATTGAGGTAGGTTTTAGAGCTATTATAGTTTTTCCTCATGAATAATATCATATCATAACTGCTTTCTTTGCCTTGATACAACCGTGGACGATACAACCGTGGTGGGGCTCATCTCAAATGGGAACGAGGTCGCCTATAGAGAGGAGGTGCACAGACTTTCTGAGTGGTGTGCTCACAACAATCTCTCTCTGAACACTAAAGACAAAGGAGATCATCACTGATTTCAGGCGACATAGAGCGGAGCTCAGGCCACTGGAGATAGGGGGCGAGGAGGTGGAGAGGGTGCCTAGTTTTAAATTTCTGGGGATCAACATCAGTGAGGATCTAAAATGGTCTGTGAACTCTGCTGTAGTTGTAAAAAAGGCGCAACAGAGACTTTACTTCCTCAGAACACTGAGGAAGGCCCATCTGTCTGCTAAACTGCTGGAGTCTTTCTACCGCTGTTCGGTAGAAAGCATACTGACTTACTGCATAACTGCCTGGTTTGGGAACTGTTCAGCAGCTGACAGAGCAGCTCTCCAGAGGGTGATAAAAACTGCCCAGGGTATCATTGGACTCTCTGCCCCCTCTGGAGGACATTTACCACTCCAGGTGCCGCAGCAGGACCTGTAATATCGTGAAAGACATTACACATCCTTGTCACCACCTTTTCACACTGCTGCCCTCAGGAAAAAGGTACAGGTCGCTAAAGTCACGCACTGCCACACTCAAGAACAGCTTTTACCCATCAGCAATCTTGGAACTGAACTCTGTCTTGGGAGCGGGTTATGGGGAAGGAGGGGGGGTGGGAGACGGTGTTAATTTATGTAAATGTAAATCCATGGGTGGGTTTGGGCAAGGAGGGAGTGTAAAAAGTATGAGTATGTGAATGTTTGAAGTTCTTTTAAATGGAGAGACACAGTAATCTTGTTGTATGTGACACATGCAATGACAATAAAGCATTCTGATTCTGATTCTGATTCTGATAACAATACTGAAAAATATGGATTCCGAAGTTTGTGACTCTTTTTGCTGTGTATTTTTAATATCATTTGAATATTACAAAAATCTGTATATTATCATGGTCATCGTGGATCTGTCCGTTGATGATGTTGCTGCTGTTGAAGCTAGGCAGAAGATGGAGTTGGAAGACCTCCTTGATGCAGTAAAAAACAAACGTTTTATGATTATATCATGAGTTCTTACAAAAATTGTAAAAACTTCACATATATGCTGCCTAACAGTAAAATATTTTTTGAATACATGTAATGTCTTAAGTCCTGTTAATGATAATATTGGCCAAATTAAAGATGTCATAAAATGGAGAATCTCTGTATTTATGGGTTATGGTCTGAGCGCAGGTATATGGGACTCGGGGAGATTATGTGTTCGGCACGGACTAGAAGGGTCGAGATGGCCTGTTTCCGTGCTGTAATTGTTATATGGTTATATGGTTATATTTGCAAATCATGTTTGTCCACTTTCTGTGAAAGGTTGCAAGCTGTGAGTCACGCTCCAATGAGTCTGGACCCGAGATGGAAGTTGAGGATAACTTGAGGTCCAAATGTCTTTCCTTTTGTTTATATGTATGAGGGTTTTGTAGAAGAGCTAAGAGGTGTTGCATATGCATGATTAGGATTAGTCAGATAGGGGGGTGTTGTAAAATACTGTTAATTATGTTGCAGAGTGTTTGTGCTGTTATCTTGTGAAGTGTGAAGCCTTGTTCAATTATTTATACTACCTGGAGAAATGTTTATGGACATGACTTCAGAATTAAGGGACAGAAGTTTAGGGGTAACATGAGGGGGAACTTCTTTACTCAGAGAGTGGTAGCGGTGTGGAATGAGCTTCCAGTGGAAGTGGTGGCGGCAGGTTCGTTGGTATCATTTAAAAATAAATTGGATAGGCATATGGATGAGAAGGGAATGGAGGGTTATGGTATGAGTGCAGGCAGGTGGGACTAAGGGAAAAAAGTTGTTCGGCACGGACTTGTAGGGCCGAGATGGCCTGTTTCCGTGCTGTAATTGTTATATGGTTATATGGTTACATGTTATACAGTTTGTAAACTATCTTCCAGCTAGAACTTTCTGTAGAAACAATGTAATGGTGAATTTTGTGATTGAGTTGGGAACTGTCAATAGCTATAATCTAATCAAGATTCAAGAGTTTATTGTCATGTGTCCCAGATAGCTCAATGAAATTCTTGCTCGAACTTTACTCGATCATGAAGGAGAGTTACATAGACCTCCTAGGACCATGTGTCTACCATGCTACCAGTTTGATTCGAGTGCAAACTCACCTAAACTTGTAAATTAGGTCCCCGCAGTGGGACA